>NC_068428.1:51207493-51230196 GCF_023373465.1 Oncorhynchus keta | reverse complement strand
TGAATGAATGAATGTGAATATATATATTGGGGAAGTGTTGCTGAAAATTACATTGATGGAAGATACCTTTCCAGTAGACCTTTGGGTTTACCAAAACATTCACGGGCCATTTTCTCAAAAGAGGGGTTGCAAGTTTATTAACTTTCATAGCAGAATTACTTTCCCATTGTTCCCCAACTGCAGTGTATGACATAACATTTTCTAGCCTCGAGTCTCTACTTTTATCCAACGTAAACAAACAGAATTCAAAATTTTGGCTATATAGGACCAAATCCAGGTGGTGGGTCACAAATACTGTACCTGTTTAAAGGTAAATTCTGTGAAATTACGTTTCCATGAGCAGCACTGCAGACATTGCATGAGATACAAGACTCCCACACAGTCACACACAGAATCTGTTGCATGTGTTTGCTTCACTCTGTTAGAGCGTGGTATGGGAGCAAAACAGTGTGGGAGTTTAGCCTTGTGCTTCAATGCTTACTGCAGAATTGACACACTATGCTGTTTACTTTATGCACCTAAGTCATCACTGAGTCAACCTTTAAGTAAACTTTAAGGGGACAACCAGATCCTGCTGTCCTCTGATTCAGAATCAAATAATCGGGATATATACAGAGCTTTCAGAAAGTATTCATACCCCTTAACTTATTCCACATTTTGTTCCTAAACTGTATTATTCACACATCCACACACAATATCCCATAATTACAAAGTGAAAACATGTTTTTAGAAATGTTTGCACATTTATAAAAAATTCAATACAGATAGACATGCCATAGATTTTCAACTCAGCCACTCAGGAACATTCACTGTCTTCTCGGTAAGCAACTCCAGTGTAGGTTTGGCCTTGTGTTTTAGGTTATTGTACTGCTGAAAGGTGAATTTATCTCGCTGTGACTGGTGGAAGTCAGACTAAACCAGGTTTTTCCTCTAGGATTTTCGCAATGCTTAGCTCCATTCCATTTATTTTTTATCCTGGAAAAACTCCCCAGCCCTTAACGATTACAAACATACCCATAACATGATGCAGCCACCACTATGCTTTAAAAGTGGTACTCAGTATCGTGTTGTATTGGATTTGCCCTAAACATAACACTTTGTATTCAGGGCAAAAAGTCATTTGCTTTGTCACATTTTTTGCAGTATTACTTTAGTGCCTCGTTGAAAACAGGAAGCATATTTTGCAGTATTACATTAGTGCCTCGTTGAAAACAGGAAGCATGTTTTGCAGTATTACTTTAGTGCCTCGTTGAAAACAGGAAGCATATTTTGGAATATTTGTATTCTGTACAGGCTTTCCTTCTTTTCACTCTGTCAATTGGGTTTTAGTATTGTGGAGTAACTACAATGTTGTTGATCCATCCTCATGTTTTCACATATCACAGCCATTAAATTCTGTAACTGTTTTAAAGTCACCATTGGCCTCATGGTGAAATCCTTGAGCGGGTTCCTTCCTCTCCGGTAACTGAGTAAGGAAGGACGCCTGTATCTTTGTAGTGACTGGGTGTATTGATACACCATCCAAAGTGTAATTAATAACTTCACCGTGCTCAAAGGGATATTCAATGTCTGATTTTGTTTTTTACCCATCTACCAATAGGTGCCCTTATTTGCGAGGCATTGGAAATCCTTCCTGGTCTTTGTGGTTGAATCTGTGTTTGAAATGCACTGCAACACTGAGGGATCTTACAGATAATTGTATGTGTGGGGTACAGAGATGAGTTAGTCATTCACAAATCATTTTAACACTATTATTGTTAGATTTGTGTATATTAGGTAGTTTTTAGGAATTGTTGGATTACTTGTTAGATATTACTGCACTGTTGGAACTAGAAGCACAAGAATTTCACTACACTTGCATTAACATCTGCTAACCATGTGTATGAATATATATATATATTATATGTATATATATATATTTCAATTGATTTCATTTATTGCACACCGAGTGAGTCGTATTATGGGACTTGATAAGCACACTTTTACTCATGAACTTATTTAGACTTATTTAGGCTCATTAACAATATTTCAGCTTTTCCTTTTGTATTAATTTGTAAACATTTGTAAACATAATTCCATTTTTACATTATAGGGTATTGTGTGTATGACAGTGACAATAAAATCCATTTTTTTATTTAAGTAAAAATCCAAGTAGTGTGAATACTTTTTAAAGTCACTGCACTTCTTCTTCTTCTAATTATCAATGGGTCTTTAAATCTCCACATCCTTCTTCTTCTAATTATCAATGGGTCTTTAAATCTCCACATCCTTCTTCTTCTAATTATCAATGGGTCTTTAAATCTCCACATCCTTCTTCTTCTAATTATCAATGGGTCTTTAAATCTCCACATCCTTCTTCTTCTAATTATCAATGGGTCTTTAAATCTCCACATCCTTCTTCTTCTAATTATCAATGGGTCTTTAAATCTCCACATCCTTCTTCTTCTAATTATCAATGGGTCTTTAAATCTCCACATCCTTCTTCTTCTTCTAATTATCAATATTTCTTTAAATCTCCACATCCTTCTTCTTCTAATTATCAATATTTCTTTAAATCTCCACATCCTTCTTCTTCTAATTATCAATGGGTCATTAAATCTCCACATCCTTCTTATTAGGTGGGACTTGTGAAGCAAAAGTCACAAATTTAAATCCTCATCATACTTATTTCGCAATTTTACTCCTCTTACACCGTTTATGCTAGATACGCTTTCAAACTTTATAACGTGTATACTGTTGTGGAATAGTGTGCTTTTACATTTAACTTTTTGATATATTTTATACTTTTTAAACTGTTCAACTTTTTGTCATCCTTTTTGTTCTGTAACACAGCAAAAAGTCAAGGGGTATGAATACTTTCTTAAGGCACTGTATAACCCTAACCATAACATTAACAACAGATCTAACTACTCCTCTCCTCTTTTCCTCCTCCTTTCCTCTCTTCCTTTCCTCTTTTCCTCCTCTCCTCTCCTCTCCTCTCTCTCCTCTCCTCTCCTCTCCTCTCCTCTCCTCTCCTCTCTCTCTCCTCTCCTCTCCTCTCCTCTCCTCTCCTCTCCTGTCCTGTCCTGTCCTGTCCTCTCCTCTCCTGTCCTGTCCTGTCCTGTCCTGTCCTCTCCTCTCCTCTCCTCTCCTCTCCTCTCCTCCTCTCCTCTCCTCTCCTCTCCTCTCCTCTCCTCTCCTCTCCTCTCCTGTCCTGTCCTGTCCTCTCCTCTCCTCTCCTCTCCTCTCTCCTCTCCTCCTCCTCTCCTCTCCTCCTGTCCTGTCCTCTCCTCTCCTCTCCTCTCCTCTCCTCTCCTCTCCTCTCTGTTCCTCCTCGTCTCACCTCTCTTCCTCTCCTCTCCTCTCCTCTCCTCTCCTCTCCTCTCTCCTCTCCTCTCCTCTCCTCTCCTCTCCTCTCCTCTCCTCTCCTCTCCTCTCCTCTCTGTTCCTCCTCGTCTCACCTCTCTTCCTCTCCTCTCCTCTCCTCTCCTCTCCTCTCCTCTCCTCTCCTCTCCTCTCCTCTCCTCTCCTCTCCTCTCTGTTCCTCCTCGTCTCACCTCTCTTCCTCTCCTCTCCTCTCCTCTCCTCTCCTGTCCTGTCCTCTCCTCCTCTCCTCTCCTCTCCTCTCCTCTCCTCTCCTCTCTGTTCCTCCTCGTCTCACCTCTCTTCCTCTCCTCTCCTCTCCTCTCCTCTCCTCTCCTCTCCTCTCCTCTCCTCTCCTCTCCTCTCCTCTCCTCTCCTCTCCTCTCCTCTCTGTTCCTCCTCGTCTCACCTCTCTTCCTTTCCTCTCCTCTCTGATGTGTGTGAGTGAAAAGCAGAGAGGAAGATTCTAATTACAGCACTGAAACATTGGGCACAGAGTAGCGGGAGACATTTGAAAAGGCTGGGTTGTGTGTGTGTGTGTGTGTGTGTGTGTGTGTGTGTGTGTGTGTGTGTGTGTGTGTGTGTGTGTGTGTGTGTGTGTGTGTGTGTGTGTGTGTGTGTGTGTGTGTGTGTGTGTGTGTGTGTGTGTGTGTGTGTGTGTGTGTGTGTGTGTGTGTGTGTGTGTGTGTGTGTGTGTGTGTGTGTGTGTGTGTGTGTGTGTGTGTGTGTGTGTGTGTGTGTGTGTGTGTGTGTGTGTGTGTGTGTGTGTGTGTGTGTGTGTGTGTGTGTGTGTGTGTGTGTGTGTGTGTGTGTGTGTGTGTGTGTGTGTGTGTGTGTGTGTGTGCTTGTGTGCGTACATTTGAAAAGGCTGGGTTGAAGGAAGATGGATGTTGCTGTCTGTGGCTTCAAACACTGACCTTGGCTGCTAATCATACTAATGATGCTAACTACTCTAATGACGGCTGAGCGTGTGTGTGTGTGATAAGGAGAGATGGAGTGTAGCCTATGTGAGATTGAGTATCATAATCAGAGGCGCTAACGCTAATGAGCTAGCGCTTTGAAGCTAACTGCCCGGCGAGGGCCTCTCTCTGCGAAGTCATTAGTTGACCTGCAGACTGCCTGATTAAAATACTTTTGATGAAAATGTCAAGGATTTTCTCTCTTTTTTTTTACATTCACATTTCTGTGAAGCGTGATAAATATTGCACCAGTCTCTTTTTGGAGGGAAAGTGAGTCCTGTTACCAAGACAACTTCAAAGATCCTTCAGATGAGGCTGGATGAGATCGATTTGCTGTTTTTATTGGAGTTGAAACAGACAAATATGGTTAATAGGAGGAGAGAGCTTAGGAACACTTCCCTTCAATCCTCAAACACTCTCATACTGTAGAGTAGTGGATCCCAAACTGCGGGTTGGGACCCACTTGTGGGTTGAAGCAGGGATTCAGGTGGGTTTAAGCACGGATTCAGGTTGGGTTGCAGGATAAAAACAATTTGTGGATTGCAAAAAACAAAACAAGAAGAACAACATTGGAAATACATAAATGGTGGAGGACAGGTGATGAACCCCAGATCATCCCCGATCCTCCACCAAATTTCACCAACATGTGGTGCTAGACCTGGAGAGGCCTACAAGCCAGTGTCTTGCAGCCACTGTGAAATTTGGTCTAGGATCGGTGATGATCTGGGGCTGCTTCAGTAAGGCTAGAATCGGGAAAAAATATAAAATAAAAATAAATATATGCCATTTAGCAGACGCTTTTATCCAAAGCGACTTACAGTCATGTGTGCATACATTCTACGTATGGGTGGTCCCGGGAATCGAACCCACTACCCTGGCGTTACAAGCGCCATGCTCTACCAACTGAGCTACAGAAGGACCAAAGACTTGTCTTTGTGAAGGACGCATGAATCAAGCCACATACAAGGTTGTCCTGCAAGAAAACTGTATTCCCTCTGCTCTGACAATGTTCCCCAACTCTGAGGAGTGTTTCTTCCAGCAGGACAATGGTCCATGCTGCACAGCCAGGTCAGTCAAGGTGTGGATGGAGGAACACCAGATCAAGACCCTGTCATGGGACAATGCTCCATGCCACACAGCCAGGTCAATCAAGGTGTGGATGAAGGACCACCAGATCAAGACCCTGTCATGGGACAATGGTCCATGCTGCACAGGTCAATCAAGGTGTGGATGAAGGACCACAAACAAAGCCGAAATATTTGAATTTTAATGTCAATGTCAAAGACTGGTGGAGAAAGCTGTGATTGAAAATCAGGGTCATTCGAACCAAACATTGATTTCTGTCTTCTTAAGTTAAAACATTACTATTGTGTTATTTAAAAATTAATATGAACTTAATTTCTTAGCGTTATTCGAGGTCTGACAACACTGCACCTTTTTGGATATTTTGACCAGTTTTCATTTTCTGCAAATAAATGCTCTAAATTACTTTTATTTAGAATTTGGGAGAAATGTTGTCAGTAGTATATAGATATATATTTTTTTTTTTGACCCAGACACATACATATACATAGTAAAAACAGAGAAACTGATCATTTGCTCTTTAAATGTTTTCCAGAGCTGTATATGTATAATATAATAATATAAATATATATACAGTGGGGCAAAAATTATTTAGTCAGCCACCAATTGTGCAAGTTCTCCCACTTAAAAAGATGAGAGAGGCCTGTAATGTTCATCATAGGTACACTTCAACTATGACAGACAAAATGAAAAAAATCCAGAAAATCACATTGTTGAATTTTTTAATGAATTTAATTGCAAATTATGGTGGAAAATAAGTATTTGGTCACCTGCAAACAAGCAGGATTTCTGGCTCTCACAGACCTGTAACTTCTTCTTTAAGAGGCTCCTCTGTCCTCCACTTGTTAGCTGTATTAATGGCACCTGTTTGAACTTGTTATCAGTATAAAAGACACCTGTCCACAACCTCAAACAGTCACACTCCAAACTCCACTATGGCCAAGACCAAAGACCAAAGGACACCAGAAACAAAATTGTAGACCTGCACCAGGCTGGGAAGACTGAATCTGCAATAGGTAAGCAGCTTGGTTTGAAGAAATCAACTGTGGGAGCAATTATTAGGAAATGGAAGACATACAAGACCACTGATAATCTCCCTCGATCTGGGGCTCCACGCAAGATCTTACCCCGTGGGGTCAAAATGATCACAAGAACGGTGAGCAAAAATCCCAGGACCACTCGGGGGGACCTAGTGAATGACCTGCAGAGAGCTGGGACCAAAGTAACAAAGCCTACCATCAGTAACACACTACGCCGCCAGGGACTCAAATCCTGCAGTGCCAGACGTGTCCCCCTGCTTAAGCCAGTACATGTCCAGGCCAGTCTGAAGGTTGTTAGAGAGCATTTGGATGATCCAGAAGTAGATTGGGAGAATGTCATATGGTCAGATGAAACCAAAATATAACTTTTTGGTAAAAACTCAACTCGTCGTGTTTGGAGGACAACGAATGCTGAGTTGCATCCAAAGAACACCATTACCACTGTGAAGCATGGGGGTGGAAACATCATGCTTTGGGGCTGTTTTTCTGCAAAGGGACCAGGACGACTGATCAGTGTAAAGGAAAGAATGAATGGGGCCATGTATCGTGAGATTTTGAGTGAAAACCTCCTTCCATCAGCAAGGGCATTGAAGATGAAACGTGGCTGGGTCTTTCAGCATGACAATGATCCCAAACACACCGCCCGGGTAACGAAGGAGTGGTTCGTAAGAAGCATTTCAAGGTCCTGGAGTGGCCTAGTCAGTCTCAGATCTCAACCCCATAGAAAATCTTTGGAGGGAGTTGAAAGTCCATGATGCCCAGCAACAGCCCCAAAACATCACCACTCTAGAGGAGATCTGCATGGAGGAATGGGCCAAAATACCAGCAACAGTGTGTGAAAACCTTGTGAAGACTTACAGAAAACGTTTGACCTCTGTCATTGCCAACAAAGGGTATATAATAAATTATTGAGATAAACGTTTGTTATTGACCAAATACTTATTTTCCACCATAATTTGAAAATACATTCATTAAAAATCCTACAATGTGATTTTCCAGATTTTTTTCTCATCAACACCTCATTTGGCCGCCTTTCGTTCCAGTACTCTGCTGCCCGTGACTGGAACGAATTGCAAAAATCGCTGAAGTTGGAGACTTTTATCTCCCTCACCAACTTCAAACATCTGCTATCTGAGCAGCTAACCGATCGCTACAGCTAGACATAGTCTATCGGTAAATAGCCCACCCAATCTACCTCCCTCATCCCCATACTGTTTATATTTATTTACTTTTCTGCTCTTTTGCAGTATCTCTACCTGTACATGACCATCTGATCATTTATCACTCCAGTGTTAATCTGCAAAATTGTAATTATTCGCCTACCTCCTCATGCTTTTTGCACACAACGTATAAAGACTGTGTTATTGACTTGTTAATTGTTTACTCCATGTGTAACTCTGTGTTGTCTGTTCACACTGCTATGCTTTATCTTGGCCAGGTCACAGTTGGAAATGAGAACTTGTTCTCAACTAGCATACCTGTTTAAAAAAAATAAAAAATACTTCCAAATTTGTGGCAAAATGGCTTAAGGACAACAAAGTCAAGGTATTGGAGTGGTCATCACAAAGCCCTGACCTCATTTCTATAGAACATTTGTTGGAAAAACTGAAAAAGCATGTGCGAGCAAGGAGGCCTACAAACCTGATTCAGTTACACCAGCTCTGTTACCAGGAATGGGCCAAAATGCACCCAACTTATTGTGGGATGCTTCTGGAAGGCTACCCAAAACTGACCCAAGTTAAACAATTTACAAAATACTAATTGAGTGTATGTAAACTTCTGACCCACTGTGAATGTGATGAAAGAAATAAAACTGAAATAAATAATTCTCTCTACTATTAATCTGACATTTCACATTCTTAAAATAAAGTGGTGATCCTAACTGACCTAAGAAATTTTACCAGGATTAAATGTCAGGAATTGTGAAAACTGAGTGCAAATGTATTTGGCTACGGTGTATGTAAACTTCTGATGTCCTGCCGTACATACCTACACGTACGCTACGGTCACAAGACCCAGGCCTCCTAATTGTCCCTAGAATTTCTAAGCAAACAGCTGGAGGCAGGGCTTTCTCCTATAGAGCTCCATTTTTATGGAACGGTCTGCCTACCCATGTCAGAGACGCAAACTCGGTCTCAACCTTTGTCTTTACTGAAGACTCATCCCTTCAGTGGGTCATATGATTGAGTGTAGTCTGGCCCAGGAGTGGGAAGGTGAACGGAAAGGCTCTGGAGCAACGAACCGCCCTTGCTGTCTCTGCCTGGCCGGTTCCCCTCTTTCCACTGGGATTCTCTGCCTCTAACCCTGTTACGGGGCTGAGTCACTGGCTTGCTGGGGCTCTCTCATGCCGTCCCTGGGGGGGGGTGCGTCACCTGGGTGGGTTGATTCACAGTTGTGGTCAGCCTGTCTGGGTTGGCGCCCCTTGGGTTGTACCGTGGCGGAGATCTTTGTGGGCTATACTCGGCCTTGTCTCAGGATGGTAAGTTGGTGGTTGAAGATATCCCTCTAGTGGTGTGGGGGCTGTGCTTTGGCAAAGTGGGTGGGGTTATATCCTTCCTGTTTGGCCCTGTCCGGGGTGTCCTCGGATGGGGCCACAGTGTCTCCTGACCCCTCCTGTCTCAGCCTCCAGTATTTATGCTGCAGTAGTTTATGTGTCGGGGGGCTAGGGTCAGTTTGTTATATCTGGAGTACTTCTCCTGTCCTATTCGGTGTCCTGTGTGAATCTAAGTGTGCGTTCTCTAATTCTCTCCTTCTCTCTTTCTTTCTCTCTCTCGGAGGACCTGAGCCCTAGGACCATGCACCAGGACTACCTGACATGATGACTCCTTGCTGTCCCCAGTCCACCTGGCCATGCTGCTGCTCCATTTTCAACTGTTCTGCCTTACTATTATTCAACCATGCTGGTCATTTATGAACATTTGAACATCTTGGCCACGTTCTGTTATAATCTCCACCCGGCACAGCCAGAAGAGGACTGGCCACCCCACATATGCTCTCTCTAATTCTCTCTTTCTTTCTCTCTCTCGGAGGACCTGAGCCCTAGGACCGTGCCCCAGGACTACCTGACATGATGACTCCTTGCTGTCCCCAGTCCACCTGGCCATGCTGCTGCTCCAGTTTCAACTGTTCTGCCTTATTATTATTCGACCATGCTGGTCATTTATGAACATCTTGGTCATGTTCTGTTATAATCTCTACCCGGCACAGCCAGAAGAGGACTGGCCACCCCACATAGCCCGGTTCCTCTCTAGGTTTCTTCCTAGATTTTGGCCTTTCTAGCGAGTTTTTCCTAGCCACCGTGCTTTTACACCTGCATTGTTTGCTGTTTGGGGTTTTAGGCTGGGTTTCTGTACAGCACTTTGAGATATCAGCTGATGTACGAAGGGCTATATAAATACATTTGATTTGATTTGATTTGATGTCAATATATACAGTATCATTAAAACTATTGGACACATATTCAAGTACACTCATTCAAGTTTTTATTTTTATTTTTATTTTTTACAATTTTCTACATTATAGAATAATAGTGAAGACATCAAAACTGTGTAATAACACATATGGAATCATTTAGTAACCAAAAAAGTGTTAAACAAATCAAAATATATTTCATATTTGAGATTATTCAAAGTAGCTAGCCTTTGCCTTGATGACAGCTTTGCACACTCTTGGTATTCTCTCAACCAGCTTCAAGAGGTAGTCACCTGGAATGGTTTTCCAACAGTCTTGATGGAGTTCCCACACATGCTGAGCACGTGTTGGCTGCTTTTCCTTCACTCTGCGTTCCAACTCATACCAAACCATCTCAATTTGGTTGAGGTCAGGTGATTGTGGAGTCCAGGTCATCTGATGCAGCACTCCATCACTCTCCTTCTTGGTTGAATCAATAATGACAAACCTCCCGGCATTGACAACTTAGCTGGAAAGCTACTAAGGATGGTGGCTGACTCTATAGCCACTCCCTTCCTGTCATATATTTAATTTTAGCCTTGAGAAATGTCTTTCTCCTCAGGCTTGGAGGGAAGCCAAAGTCATTCCACCACCCAAGAGTGGTAAACCGGCCTTTACTGATTCTATCTGCCATCTCTTAGCAAACTGTTAGATTTTTTTGTTGACCAAATACAATGCTACTTCTCTGTACACAAATCAACAGACTTTCAGTATGCTTATAGAGAAGGGCACTCAACATGTACTGCACTGACACAAATTACTGATGATTGGTTAGAAGAAATTGACAATAAGATTGTGGGAGATGTACTGTTAGATGTCAGTGCAGCCTTTCATATTATTGACTACAACTTTTTGTTGGTGAAACGTATGTGTTATGGCTTTTCAACTTCTGCCATATCGTGGATTCAGAGCTATATATCTAATAGAACTCAAATAGTTTTCTTTAATGGAAGATTTTCTAATGTCAAACATGTAGTGTGGTGTACCACAGGGCAGCTCTTTAGGCCCTCTCCTCTTTTCTACTTTTACCAATGACCTGCCACTGGTATTTAACAAAGCATGTGTCCATGTATGCTGATTCAATCATATACGCACCAGAAACCACAGCCAATGAAGTCACTGAAACCCTGAACAAAGAGTTGCAGTCTGTTTTGGAAAGGGTGGCCAGTAATTAACTGGTCCTGAACATCTCTAAAACTTAGAGCATTGCATTTCATACAAATCATTCCATAAGTTCTAGACCTCAGCTGAATATGGTAATGAATGCTGTGGCTGTTAAAAGTTACCTTAGATTATAAACTGGCATGGTCAAAGACATAGATTCAAGGGTTGTAAAGATGGGGAGAGGTCTGTCCGTAATAAAGAGATGCTTTTCTGTTTTGACACCACACTCTACAAAACAAATCCTGCAGGCTCTAGTTTTATATTATCTTGATTATTGTCCGGTCATATGGTCAAGTGTTGCAACGAAAGACCTAGTTAAGCTGTAGCTGGCCCAGAACAGAACCTTACATCTTGCTCTTCATTGTAATCAGAGGGCTGATACAAAATACTATGCCAGTCTCTCTTGGCTAAGAGAGTAAAAACGGATTGCACCACTTGTTTTTGCAAGAAATATCAATGCATTGTAAATTGCTTGCATAATCAACACAGCACTGACATGCACACTTACCCCACCAGACATGGCACCATCAGTCTCTTCACAGTCCCCAGGTCCATAACAAATTCAAGGAAATGTACAGTAGTACAAGTGACCTACTTGTTGTGTGTAGTTACTGACATGTGACCTACTTGTTGTGTGTAGGTACTGACATGTGACCTACTTCTTGTGTGTAGGTACTGACATGTATGTAAAACTGATATATGCGCACACACTACATGTTAATGGATGTAATTTGAAATATCTTTTTCATTATAGGTTTTGATGTGATTTATTATGTCTCCCCTCTAATTTCCCCCTTTCAGTGTCTACTATGTCTACTCTCCTCTTCGTGTCTCTGCTGCCTCCTCAATCTGCTCTCCTCTCCTCTGTGCATTCCTCTCCTCTCAGTGTCTGCTCTTGTTTACTCCGTTCAGTGTCTCCTCTCCTGTCTCCCCTTTCAGTGTCTACTTGGTGTCCTCTGTGTCCTCTCAGTGTTGTCTCTTCTAACTGTATCCCCTCTCTGTCTCCTCCATCTCTCCTCGTGTTTCCTGTCTCTTCTAACGGTCTCTCCTTTCTGTCTCCGTCTCTCATCGTGTTTCCTGTCTCTTCTAACTGTCTCCCCTCTCTGTCTCCTCCGTCTCTCCTCGTGTTTCCTGTCTCTTCTAACTGTCTCCCCCTCTCTGTCTCCTCTGTCTCTCCTCGTGTTTCCTGTCTTTTCTAACGGTCTCCCTCGTGTTTCTGACTCCCCCATCTCTCCTCGTGTTTCCTGTCTCTTCCTGTCTGTCTCCGTCCTCTCTGTCTCCTCCTCTCCTCGTGTTTCCTGTCTCTTCTAACTGTATCCCCTCTCTGTCTCCTCCTGTCTCTCTCTGTCTCCTCGTGTTTCCTGTCTCTTCTAACTGTCTCCTCCTCTCTGTGTTTCTGTCTCTTCTAACTGTCTGTCCTCGTGTTTCCTGTCTCTACTAACTGTCTCCCCTCTCTGTCTGTCTCTTCTAACTGTCTCCCCTCTCTGTCTCCTCCGTCTCTCCTCGTGTTTCCTGTCTCTACTAACTGTCTCTCTCCTCTCTGTCTCCTCCGTCTCCTCTCTCCTCGTGTTTCCTGTCTCTTCTAACTGTCTCCTCTTCTGTCTCCCCCTCCTGTCTCTCCTTGTGTTTCCTGTCCTCATGTCTCCCCTCTCTGTCTCCTGTCTCCTCCGTCTCTCCTCGTGTTTCCTGTCTCTTCTAACTGTCTCTCCCCTCTGTCTCCTCCGTCTCTCCTCATGTTTCCTGTCTCTTCTAACTGTCTCCCCTCTCTGTCTCCTCCGTCTCTCCTCGTGTTTCCTGTCTCTTCTAACTGTCTCCCCTCTCTGTCTCCTCCGTCTCTCCTCGTGTTTCCTGTCTCTTCTAACTGCCTCCCTCTCTGTCTCCTCCTCGTGTTTCTCTCCTCATGTTTCCTGTCTCTTCTAACTGTCTCCCCTCTCTGTCTCCTCTGTCTCTCCTCGTGTTTCCTGTCTCTTCTAACTGTATCACCTCTCTGTCTCCTCCGTCTCTCCTCGTGTTTCCTGTCTCTTCTAACTGTCTCCCCCTCTGTCTCCTCCGTCTCTCATGTCTCCTCCGTCTCTCCTCATGTTTTTCCTGTCTCTTCTAACTGTCTCCCCTCTCTGTCTCCTCCGTCTCTCCTCGTGTTTCCTGTCTCTTCTAACTGCCTCCCCTGTCTCGGTCTCCTCCATCTCTCCTCATGTTTCCTGTCTCTTCTAACTGTCTCCCTCTCTGTCTCCTCTGTCTGTCTCCTCGTGTTTCCTGTCTCTTCTAACTGTATCACCTCTCTCTCTCCTCCGTCTCTCCTCGTGTTTCCTGTCTCTTCTAACTGTCTCCTGTCCTCTAACTGTCTCCTCCGTCTCTCCTTGTGTTTCCTGTCTCTTCTAACTACTCTCCCTCTCTGTCTCCTCCATCTCTCCTCGTGTTTCCTGTCTTTCTAACTGTCTCCGTCTCTCCTCGTGTTTCCCCCTAACTGTTCTCCCCCTCTCCTCTCTCCCCTCTCATTGTCCCCTTTCAGTGTCTACTGTTTCCCCTCTCTCCCTCCTGTCTTGGTGTTCTCTCAGTGTTTCCTGTCTCCCCTCTCTGTCTCATCCGTCTCTCCTCGTGTTTGTGTGTTATGGATCCACATTAGCTGCTGCCAAGGCAAAATTAAGGAAGTTTTTGCCATTTTAAAAACATTACAATGTCTCTTCTCAAAACACACTGTGTACCCTCAAGCTCTCCATCCCTACCACTTAAATCTATATTATATCTATGTGTACTTGTTTGTATAATGCGTATGTTATCCTGTGTAACATAGTGGTCCTTCTGTAGCTCAGTTGGTAGAGCATGGAGCTTGTAACGCCAGGGCAGTTTTTGCCATTTTAAAAACATTACCATTCACAGGGACCACCCATACGTAGAATGTCCATGCACACATGACTGTAAGTATTTTGGATAAAAGCTCTGCTAAATGGCATATATTATATATTATTATATATTATGTGTCTGTGTGTCTGTCTTTGCTGCTTCACAGTCCCCACTGTTCCATCAGGTGTATTTCTATCTGGTTTTTACATCTGATTACATTGCTCAAATAACATTTTATTGGTCCCATACAAATGGTTAGCAGATGTTAATGTGAGTGTAGCGAAATGCTTGTTTTAAAAAAGCCTATAGGACGGTAGGAACAAAATGGGTCGTGGTTGGATTTGCCAAAGGGAGGGCCTTGTATACATCACGGAAGTTAGACTGTCTCCCCGTGTCTCTGTCTCTTCTAACTGTCTCTCCTCGTGTTTCCTGTAGCAGTGATCCAGCGTATTGCCCGCACGAGTGCTACAATCAATATGCTTATAGAATTTAGGTAGCCTTCTCAAATTGCCTTTGCTAAAATCCCCAGCTACAATAAATGCAGCCTCAGGATATATGATTTGCATAGAATCCAGTGAAGTTCCTTGGGGGCTATCATGGTATCTGCTTGAGAGGGGGATATACACGGCTGTGACAATAACCGAAGAGAATTCTTTGGAGATATGGTCGGCATTTGATTGTAAGGAATTCTAGGTCGGGTGAGCAGAAGGAGTTGATTTCCAGTATGTTATGATTACACCATGAGTCATTAATCATGAAGCATACACCCCCGCCCTTCTTCTTCCCAGAGATGTTTATTTATGTTGGCGTGATGCGACGTATGAAGAATCCCGGTGGCTGTACCGACTAGGACAACATATCCAGAGAGAGCCATGTAGTTCAGACAGCTCGTGCATTCAACATGTCAATACCTCTCACAAATACAAGTAGTGATCAAATCAATCTCTACTCCACTTTGAGCCTGTGTACATCCTAGGGCCAGCCATGCTGCCCTATTCTGAGTATTTTGCAATTTTCCTAAGTCCCTTTTTGTGGCACCTGACCACAGGACTGAACCTTTCCTGTCTCCTCTCCTCTCTGTGTCTGCTCTCTTCACTGTGTCTCATCTCAGTAGTTCATCTGGTCTACGGTCCTGAAGGAACAAGAGTAGGAACCATGTTGTATTGTTGGGACATGGCCCTATCACCACAGAGGGTGTGTCTATTTTAGCGCAGTAGTAGCTTGGACATTCAGGGAGTTGGATCTCAGAGTGAATTTGATCAAACTGAAGGCAGAGGTTCAAAGACCACAACGCCTTTGGCTTAAAACCAACTACAGCTAGTACCACTGTGTATTTGGCAATGATTTATCCATGCATCTGTGGACACAGAATTGAGATGTCTTTGTATTTTTTTTATTGAACCTTTATTTAACTAGGCAAGTCAGTTAAGAACAAATTATTATTTACAATGACTGCCCTATCACAGCCTGGAATTGAACCAAGGTCTGTAGTGATGCCTCTAGCACTGAGATGCAGTGCCTTAACCCATTGCACCACTCGGGAGCCACTGAATAGACCGGATCTGTTGACTATGTGCAACACACATATATACACAGGTTCTGACCTCACTGTAAGTTATGCATGAACACTGGCGCCAAGGAAACAGCAAAATAATTAATTATAAAAGTATTTCTGTTAATTGTTAGTTAGTAATTAATGAGCTAACCTTTGGAGGGATATTATTCATGTTGCGTTTGCATATATGAATATTCACACACTAATTATCTCCCTTGAGGAAACACGTCTCTGTCCACACACACACACACACACACACACACACACACACACACACACACACACACACACACACTTTCTCTACCGTCATCTTTCTGTCTGATAGTGGGCAGCTCTAAGCCGATAATAGTGGTGTGTGTGTGTATTTACAGGGTTATCATGCTCCCATTATATATCACTAAGTACCTGAGAGCTTTTTCCTGCAATCTAGAGCCTTAGAATTAGTCCTACTTCTATGTGCTATGTATGTATGTATGTATGTATGTATGTATGTATGTATGTATGTATGTATGTATGTATGTATGTATGTATGTATGTATGTATGTATGTAGCATAACTCTTTACCTGTTGTCATTTTAATGACGGTGTCATTCTGACTGTTGTAAATCACACG
Source organism: Oncorhynchus keta (assembly GCF_023373465.1). Lineage (NCBI taxonomy): Eukaryota > Metazoa > Chordata > Actinopteri > Salmoniformes > Salmonidae > Oncorhynchus > Oncorhynchus keta. The sequence continues at coordinate 51,214,149 of NC_068428.1, read as the reverse complement.
TCTCAATATACTGCACATACATGCCTAGGATATTACATCCGCATTACAACCAATGGGATCATACCACACATCAATACAGGCCCATATCATCATAATTAATATACTGTACATATATTATCATAAAGTGCCAGATTACATTTCATCTAAATATTCCTCTTAAACTGTCTGTGTCCTCGACTGGTGGTTATTTTTTTTTAAAGAAACAAATTCTCTCTCCTCATATCTGCGTAAAAGATTGAAAGGAATGTGAGTCATTTAGTAATTGCTTGCTTTTCTAAATTATAGTAACTTTGCCAGCCAAGATGGTTAGACGAGCTAACTTGATTGATTACCTATATAGCTGGCTAACTCAAGCCAACGTCATAGAATTACTAAGGGTCTGATATTACAGAGAAACAAGAAAAAGTTATTTATTCATCAAGGAGTCAATAGGCTACATACGTATCTTAATCAAATTACAAACAGCCAGTCCTGCCCATCACCGGCAGCTAAAATCAAATGCTGATCAATACCTCATCAACTGGGAGGGGTACGGCCCAGAGAAGCTGGGAGGGGTACGGCCCAGAGAAGCTGGGAGGGGTACGGCCCAGAGAAGCTGGGAGGGGTACGGCCCAGAGAAGCTGGGAGGGGTACGGCCCAGAGAAGCTGGGAGGGGTACGGCCCAGAGAAGCTGGGAGGGGTACGGCCCAGAGAAGCTGGGAGGGTACGGCCCAGAGAAGCTGGGAGGGTACGGCCCAGAGAAGCTGGGAGGGGTACGGCCCAGAGAAGCTGGGAGGGGCCCAGAGAAGCTGGGAGGGGTACGGCCCAGAGAAGCTGGGAGCTGGGAGGGTACGGCCCAGAGAAGCTGGGAGGGGGTACGGCCCAGAGAAGCAGCCCAGAGAAGCTGGGAGGGGTACGGCCCAGAGAAGCCAGAGAAGCTGGGAGGGTACGGCCCAGAGAAGCTGGGAGGGTACGGCCCAGAGAAGCTGGGAGGGGTACGGCCCAGAGAAGCTGGGAGGGTACGGCCCAGAGAAGCTGGGAGGGTACGGCCCAGAGAAGCTGGGAGGGTACGGCCCAGAGAAGCTGGGAGGGTACGGCCCAGAGAAGCCCAGAGAAGCTGGGAGGGTACGGCCCAGAGAAGCTGGGAGGAAGCTGGGAGGGTACGGCCCAGAGAAGCTGGGAGGGTACGGCCCAGAGAAGCTGGGAGGGGTACGGCCCAGAGAAGCGGCCCAGAGAAGCTGGGAGGGGTACGGCCCAGAGAAGCTGGGAGCTGGGGGGTACGGCCCAGAGAAGCTGGGAGGGGTACGGCCCAGAGAAGCTGGGAGGGTACGGCCCAGAGAAGCTGGGAGGGTACGGCCCAGAGAAGCTGGGAGGGGTACGGCCCAGAGAAGCTGGGAGGGGTACGGCCCAGAGAAGCTGGGAGGGGGCCCAGAGAAGCTGGGAGGGGTACGGCCCAGAGAAGCTGGGGGGGTACGGCCCAGAGAAGCTGGGAGGGGGTACGGCCCAGAGAAGCTGGGAGGGTACGGCCCAGAGAAGCTGGGAAGCTGGGGGGTACGGCCCAGAGAAGCTGGGAGGGGTACGGCCCAGAGAAGCTGGGAGGGGTACGGCCCAGAGAAGCTGGGAGGGTACGGCCCAGAGAAGCTGCCCAGGAAGCTGGGGGGTACGGCCCAGAGAAGCTGGGAGGGGTACGGCCCAGAGAAGCTGGGAGGGTACGGCCCAGAGAACTGGGAGGGTACGGCCCAGAGAAGCTGGGGGTACGGCCCAGAGAAGCTGGGAGGGTACGGCCCAGAGAAGCTGGGAGGGGTACGGCCCAGAGAAGCTGGGAGGGTACGGCCCAGAGAAGCTGGGAGGGGTACGGCCCAGAGAAGCTGGGAGGGTACGGCCCAGAGAAGCGGCCCAGAGAAGCTGGGAGGGTACGGCCCAGAGAAGCTGGGAGGGTACGGCCCAGAGAAGCTGGGCCCAGAGAAGCTGGGAGGGTACGGCCCAGAGAAGCTGGGAGGGGTACGGCCCAGAGAAGCGGCCCAGAGAAGCTGGGAGGGGTACGGCCCAGAGAAGCTGGAAGCTGGGACGGCCCAGAGAAGCTGGGAGGGGGGCCCAGAGAAGCTGGGGGCCCAGAGAAGCTGGGAGGGGTACGGCCCAGAGAAGCTGGGAGGGGTACGGCCCAGAGAAGCTGGGAGGGTACGGCCCAGCTGGGAGGGGGCGGCCCAGAGAAGCTGGGAGGGGTACGGCCCAGAGAAGCTGGGACGGCCCAGAGGCTGGGAGGGGTACGGCCCAGAGAAGCTGGGAGGGGCCCAGAGAAGCTGGGAGCTGGGAGGGTACGGCCCAGAGAAGCTGGGAGAAGCTGGGACGGCCCAGAGAAGCTGGGAGGGGTACGGCCCAGAGAAGCTGGGAGGGGTACGGCCCAGAGAAGCTGGGAGCTGGGGGTACGGCCCAGAGAAGCTGGGAGGGGTACGGCCCAGAGAAGCTGGGACGGCCCAGAGAAGCTGGGAGGGTACGGCCCAGAGAAGCTGGGAGGGTACGGCCCAGAGAAGCTGGGAGGGGTACGGCCCAGAGAAGCTGGGAGCTGGGGGTACGGCCCAGAGAAGCTGGGTACGGCCCCTGGGACGTTACGGCCCAGAGAAGCTGGGAGATATCCTGGATGCTGGGAGGGGTCACTGACCAGGTCACCTGGGTCGGATATCACGGATCCCTGACCCGTGACCGCTCTGCAACGTGTCCCCAAGGGTGTTGTCCCAGCTGCCGCAGCACGCTGAGGGGGGGTACTGTCACGGATCCACCCCCGCCCCTGGGTACTGTCACAGACCCCAGGTACTGTCACAGACCCCCCCGGGTACTGTCACAGAGCCCCCCCGCCCCTGGGTACTGTAACAGACCCCCCCCCGCCAGGTACTGTCACAGACCCCCCGCCCCCCCCAGACCCCGCCAGGTACTGTCACAGACCCCCCCGCCCCCTGGGTACTGTCACAGACCCCCCCAGGTACTGTCACAGACCCCACCCCCCTTGGGTACTGCTGCTCATTCCGTTCACCAGCTCTGGATGTCTGCGTCACTGAACTGCATTCATTACCACCAACACCGGACTGTCTTGTCTCATTACAGCTGGTTCCCATTCCCCCTGATATACACATACTAATATGTGCCCTCTGTTTCCCATGGTCCTTGTCGGTTATTGTTACCATGTCCATTTGTAGTGTGAGTAGCTGTGCTATTGTATTGTCTTCCATGTTATTGATTTTTACAGGTCTCGTATTATGTTTACACCTTGCTCTTTTGTTTGGGTGGAGAAAACAAAACCCCCTTTTACGTATTCATGTGCTTGTCTTTAGTCATTATACAACGTGACACATTGATTCTTGAGAGCAGAGGTTCCCAAACTGGGGAGCGAGGGGTCGGCCGGCGGGGGTCACCCCTCCCAAAAACTGCAACAAAACAGGAACTCAATCCGGCTTTCAATTTACACTTGATGTGTAATTTCTAAATTGGTTATTGCATCATCAGTTTTCCTTTTGTCATGTCAGTCATTGCAGACCTTACAGAACTATTTATACTTGTCAGATATATCCTATTGGTCCTTCTGTAGCTCAGTTGGTAGAGCATGGCGCTTGTAACGCCAGGGTAGTGGGTTCGATTCACGGGACCACCCATACATAAAAGCGTCTGCTAAATGGCATATATTATATATTATTATATATTATATCCAGATCAACTAGCCCATGTCAGCTAATGTTTTTTAGCCCATAGATATTGAAGTAATGTTTAAGTCACTGAAATATTACATGAATACACATTAGACATGGCAAAGTGTATAGAAAACCATGTCATGAACAGTGCTTGTGCCCATAGAAATAGATGTGGTTTACACACGCGGGGGGGGTCTTGGGATGTTCCCCAATGCTAGAAGGGGGGCCTGAGTGAAAAAGTTTGGGAACCCTTGCTTTAGAGTCAAAGAAAAAGGTAAGTGTTTCCTGACAATAAAGAAATACCTTCTCTTAGGTGAACTGAGCGCTGTGTTCAGCTTCATGAAACCAAATACAGATATAACATAATATATTTATCATACAGATTAGATAAGGTACGCTAATCAATATCATTGATCAGAACAGACAAGTCCCACTGAACCAGTCACACACCTATACTGATATTTCAGATCAAAAGTACTGGTAGCTAGTACTTAAGATGTTATATTGTTGGTTGGTGTGACTACAATAAGGATGAGTGAATCTCACTGTTAGTGGCAAATATCTGTTCATGAGCCGTCTGGCCGTTGCCGAGAAACACATACTGAATTTTTCACAGGGTCCTCAGCATTAAAATACAATTTCTTGGCCAGACCTAGCTCAATATTTAGGCATCGGATAAGAACGAGACTAGTCCATACTGTGACCATTAGACTTGACAAGTTTCAGACTGAATAGGTTTGTAGTGGCAACAGTTTTGATTAAATGTATAATTTATTGCTCTATCATGCTAATTTCTGTACATTAAGAACCAACAATGTAAAATTTCTAAAATCTTTCTTAGCTGAAGCTCAGAGTTCTGACACCGGGTTGGTTGCTCGGCAACACAGCTGCTTCCACTATACAGGCAGGGTAGCCTAGTGGTTAGAGTGTTGGACTAGTAACTGGAAGGTTGCAAGTTCAAACCCCCGAGCTGACAAGGTACAAATCTGTTGTTCTGCCCCTGAACAGGCAGTTAACCCGCTGTTCCTAGGCCGTCATTGAAAATAAGAATTTGTTTTTAACTGACTTGCCTAGTTAAATAAAGGTAAAAAATACAAATGCTGCCAGTCAAGAGTATGGAACTATGCTCCTGTGTATATATAGCTGTCTATATGGTGTTATTCAAGTTGAGGATAACACCCTAATTTTGCCCCCCCGAGGTTAACTCCCTAATTATAATTTTTAAAAATCCCCATTAAAATCACATCAGTTTAATCTAGATATATATTTTTTTACATTCGATGAGTCTAAAACCACCACATACGCCTGTTTCGCACTTCCCCTGCAGTGAAAGCTGACAGAGCTAGAGCGGTGTTTGTCAGACCCAGAGACATCTCAACAATCGGTCAACTCACAAAATTGGCTGTTGCGTCCGATCGGATTGGCCTACACTCTATGACTCCTCTGTGGAAGGGTGAGAGTCTCACAAACACGTACATATCAGTTGTTTTGCTTTAGGATGCCCACAGGCTTCACTGAAGGTATCCCGGTACCAGTTTAAAAAATGAATGGAAATACATAGACTGACGAAAATAAGGGGTTATATACATAAAAAAGGATATACATCATTTTTTCAGCATCTTTCTTATCTCTCAGATAGACACTTCAGAACAAACTTATTTTGGATTGTTTTTGGGGGGACTATCTGTTATTCTATGCGTTTGTACAGGCTAAGGCAAAATAAAACATTTCATCAAATCATTTTTGTATGTATCTTTCGTATACTTCAAGGGTTTCATAAAATAAAATTCAATATCAAATATCTTAGTACCCCCCCTGGATTAGCTAGGTAGCTAGCTAGTCCAGCAGTTAGCATCTGCAGCTAGCGAACACCAGTCAGTTGAAATCTAGCAAACAGGCAAAGGAAGGTAGCTCGTCAATAAATTTGGTTTTGTTTCAATTAGATAGGTATCTAACTTGCTAGCTAGCTAACATAAAGTTATACCAGTCAGATGAGAGCTAACATTGGATAGGTAGCTAACCAACAAGCAAGGAAAGCTAGCTATATTTTGCCAAATAAGCTTTTTCATATAAAGGCTGTATTCATAATGTGTAAATTGCTGACCTAGACTTCTTGCGTGTAATCAGAGCACAAACAAATATGCACAAATAAGCGTCCTTGGATGCTATGTTAGCCAGCTAACGTTAGCTAGGTAATGTTAGACAACGTAAGACTGTAACATTAGCTGACGCGTATGACCAGTTCATGCACCAAAATATATTGTACTTTCTTACACAAAACATAGCTAGCTATCGTTAGTTATGTTAAGTTTAAAACCCTCCAAACTTTGGGAAACTGACAAGCTGCCCACATTTATTTGCATTGCTAGCTACAATCAATGAGATGCATTGCTCACGTTTAATACCAAACTAGCTAGTTAGGTGGCCAATAGTACCCCAACAAGACTGTACCACAACTCAATGTTTAATATATTATAGCTACATTCTTCCACAAGACATACAGTAGCTGGCTAAATAGGTTCAAAGCAGGATCAAAGCCAATGCCAAATTTTGGGAAACTGTCACACTGCTCGCTAGCTACCTTACAATGCATGCAATGGGCATTGCAAAATGGTCGGCTACTATAGACAAAGCTACGGTAAGACAAGGTACCCAGATTTCAGACAGGACAAACAATACATTTCCTCGACTAAGAACAATCAAGACTACAACACAAACCATAGTCGAGAAAACAAATAGCTTTGTTAAGAAACAGTAACCTAGTTATGAACTATGTCAACGGCCGACTCAAATCGGTCTTATGTAGCAAAATTAGAAATTGCGTTTTTTACATTTTGGATAAAAGTAAAGAGTTAAAGTACAGTTAAAAAAATGTATATCACATTACAGTAGAGGAACAATAGGACATCAATTTTGCTTTGAAAGTTGATTAACTTGTAACCTCACTTTTGAGAAAATGGTCTCAAAATTGAGTTTGGTGCTGTTTTTGGAGAGCTA
>NC_068428.1:51122493-51204993 GCF_023373465.1 Oncorhynchus keta | reverse complement strand
AGAGCTACTACTACTACTACTATTACTATTGGAGAGCTACTACTACTACTACTATTACTATTGGAGAGCTACTACTACTACTACTATTACTATTGGAGAGCTACTACTACTACTACTATTACTATTGGAGAGCTACTACTACTACTACTATTACTATTGGAGAGCTACTACTACTACTACTATTACTATTGGAGAGCTACTACTACTACTACTATTACTATTGGAGAGCTACTACTACTACTACTATTACTATTGGAGAGCTACTACTACTACTACTATTACTATTGGAGAGCTACTACTACTACTACTATTACTATTGGAGAGCTACTACTACTACTACTATTACTATTGGAGAGCTACTACTACTACTACTATTACTATTGGAGAGCTACTACTACTACTACTATTACTATTGGAGAGCTACTACTACTACTACTATTACTATTGGAGAGCTACTACTACTATTACTATTACTATTGGAGAGCTACTACTACTATTACTATTACTATTGGAGAGCTACTACTACTACTACTATTACTATTGGAGAGCTACTACTACTACTACTATTACTATTGGAGAGCTACTACTACTACTACTATTACTATTGGAGAGCTACTACTACTACTACTATTACTATTGGAGAGCTACTACTACTACTACTATTACTATTGGAGAGCTACTACTACTACTACTATTACTATTGGAGAGCTACTACTACTACTACTATTACTATTGGAGAGCTACTACTACTACTACTATTACTATTGGAGAGCTACTACTACTACTACTATTACTATTGGAGAGCTACTACTACTACTACTATTACTATTGGAGAGCTACTACTACTACTACTATTACTATTGGAGAGCTACTACTACTACTACTATTACTATTGGAGAGCTACTACTACTACTACTATTACTATTGGAGAGCTACTACTACTACTACTATTACTATTGGAGAGCTACTACTACTACTACTATTACTATTGGAGAGCTACTACTACTACTACTATTACTATTGGAGAGCTACTACTACTACTACTATTACTATTGGAGAGCTACTACTACTACTACTATTACTATTGGAGAGCTCTTCTTTGTCTACACCCATTCAGCATCATTCACACCCTTTTAAGCTTAACCCCACCCAGCTCTTTAAGGGTTGATCTCAGTGTTCTGTACTAACAACACAAGTCAAGCACCCATGCTAACTTGCTAGCTACTTTCAGACACAAATGACAGAACAGTTCACTGAACATTACTTGCCCTAGCAACGTTGGTTAGGCTGTTATGTTATCCAGAGCGTTGGTGACTGCAACTGTGCTGTCAGATTGTTTGTTTGTAAATTCCAAACGTGGCGCTCTCGGCACGTTCAGAGTGCACACCAGACGCTCTGGCCGATGAGTAGGGTTGATTCGAATGTTCAGACCTCACAATGGCAGTCAAGCATCCAAGCTAACTGGCTAACATTGGCTAGCCTCTAGTGGCTCCCCATCCCGCATGAGGGAGCGTAATCATCAACTGACACTAATTAGCATAACGCAACGGACATACATATTCCTAGAAAATATTCCTATTCATGAAAACCACAAGTGAAATATATTGAGACACAGCTTAGCCTTTTGTTAATCACCCTGTCATCTCAGATTTTCAAAATATGCTTTACAGCCAAAGCTAGACAAGCATTTGTGTAAGTTTATCGATAGCCTAGCATAGCATTGTCCAGCTAGCAGCAGGTAACTTGGTCACGGAAATCAGAAAAGCAATCAAATTAAATAGTTTACCTTAGATGAGCTTCGGATGTTTTCACTCACGAGACTCCCAGTTAAATAGCCAATGTTCCTTTTTTTCCAAAAATATTATTTTTGTGGGTGAAATAGCTCCGTTTGTTCTTCACGTTTAGCTGAGAAATCGCCCGGAAAATTGCAGTCACGAAAATGCCGAAAATATTCAAAATTAGCTCCATAATATCGACAGAAACATGGCAAACGTTGTTTATAATCAATCCTCAAGGTGTTTTTCAAATATCTATTCGATAATATATCAACCGGGACTGGTGGCTTCTTAGTAGGAAAGAGAGAAACAATGGCCGCATTTGTCCTTTACGCACCAAACACTCTGAGAGACTTCAGCTGACCACTGACGCAATGTTGACGTTCAGGCAAATTTGTCAAAATAAAAGCCTGAAACTATGTATTGTGACACTAGACACATTAGGGAAGCCATAGAAAAAGTAATCTGGTTGATAGCCCATTCACTGCTCAATAGGGACGCATAGGAACAAGAGTCCCGTCCTGTTTGGATTTTTCTCAGGCTTTCGCCTGCAACATCAGTTCTGTTATACTCACAGACAATATTTTTACAGTTTTGGAAACTTGAACACCCCACTCTGACCACTTTACTCTCCCTAGCAGAGCTGGTTAGACTGTTTTCCTGTTTTCCAAAGTGTTAGTGACTAACTGTGCTGCGGTGTTGACTAACGGTCCTTCTGTAGCTCAGTTGGTAGAGCATGGCGCTTGTAACGCCAGGGTAGTGGGTTCGATCCCCGGGACCACCCATACGTAGAATGTATCCACACATAACTGTAAGTCGCTTTGGATAAAACCGTCTGCTAAATGGCATATATATATATATTTGAATTACACTTTTTTTGCCAACGTTTATTGACACCGGCCATATTCAACGGGTGTTGAGTGTTCATCAGTTTTTCTGTAGATGGCCAGGCTCAATTTACTCAATTTACGAACGCACTCAAAAAGGTTACTTGCATAGTGGAGTCTTTTTTAAAAGACATGTAAAACAATTAACCATAATCCCAACTCATGATGTTACTACCCTGCATGAATCTGCAGGTAGCTAACCAACCAGGTTAGGTTATATCTAGTCAAGCAAATGTCTCTTTCTGTCAAAATTAGAAACGTGGATTATCAGAAAATGTGGCTAGCTAGACTATCTTATCTTCATACATCATTCATGGATGGACGCGTCTCGTGTCAGATGCCATGGTTGCCCTTAGTTTGAAGATGTAATCAGGAGACAGGTGTTTTCTAAATCTTAGCTTGCAAGGTTGCAAGTTCAAACCCCCGAGCCGACAAGGTACAAATCTGTCGTTCTGCCCCTGAACAGGCAGTTAACCCACTGTTCCTAGGCCGTCATTGAAAATAAGAATTTGTTCTTAACTGACTTGCCTAGTTAAATAAAGGTAAAATAAAAAAATAAAAATAAAAAGGCCACAGAGTCTGCAACACCACCAAGCAAGTGGCACCATGAAGACCAAGGATCTCTCCAAACAGGTCAGGGACAAAGTACAGATCAGGGTTGGGTTGTAAAAGAATATCTGAAACTTTGAACACCCCACAGTGTATTATTAAATCCATTATTAAAAAATGGAAAGAATATGGCACCACAACAAACCTGCCAAGAGAGGGCCGTCCACCATAACTCATGGACCACTAAAGGAGGGGGTTAATCAGAGAGGCAACAAAGAGAACCCTGAAGAAGCTGCAAAGCTCCACAGCAGAGATTGGAGTATCTGTCCATAGAACCACTTTAAGCCGTACACTCCACCGAGCAGGGCTTTACGGAAGAGTGGCCAGAAAAAAGCCACTGCTTAAAGAAGAAAATAAGCAAAGACATTTGGTGTTCTCCAAAGACATGTGGGAGACTACCCACATATATGAAAGAAGGTACCCTGGTCAGATGAGACTAAAATTGAGCTTTTTGGCTATCAAGGAAAACGCGATGTCTGGCGCAAACCCAACACCTCTCATCACCCCGAGAATACCATCCCCGTGAATCATGGTGGTGGCAGCATCATGCTGTGGGGATGTTTTTCATCAACAAGGACTGGGAAACTGATCAGTATTGAAGGAATGATGGATGGCACGAAATACAGGGAAAATCTTGAGGGAAACCTGAGATTAGAGACTGGGACGGAGGTACACCTTCCAGCAGGACAATGACCCTAAGCATACCACTAAAGCAACACTCGAGTGGTTTAATAAGGGAGACATTTAAATGTCTTGGAATGGCCTAGTCAAAGCTCAGACCTCAATCTAATTGAGAATCTGTGGTATGACTTAAAGATTACTGTACACCAGTGGAACCCATCCAACTTGAAGGAGCTGGAGCAGTTTTGCCTTGAAGAATGGGCAAAAATCCCAGTGGCTAAATGTGCCAAGCTTGTAGAGACATGCCCCAAGAGACTTGCAGCTGTAATTGCTCTGAAAGGTGGCTCTACAAAGTAGAAGGAATAGTAATGCACGCTCAAGTTCTCTGTTTTTTCTTGTTAGTTAGTTTTTCTTGTATTGTTAGTTTCACAACAGAAAATAATTTGCATCTTCAAAGTGGTAGGCATGTTGTATACATTTAATGATATACCCCCCCAAATCAATTTTAATTCCAGGTTGTAAGGCAACAAAATAGGAAAAATACCAAAGTGGGTGAATACTTTTGCAAGCCACTGTAATTTCAGCCAAAACGCTTCAGAGAGCTTCCCATTTGGACCATCAGGTGTGGCAGATGGTTTCCAGTTGATCCTGGGCATTCTGAAGGAAGACTCCAACACACCAGGATTGATGTGTGACAGTACATTGGAGTGTTTAGTTAAAAACACGCCATCTTCTGCTGCATCGTCAGTCTGATGTTATTCCTCCTCCATTAATAAGCTGGTCCCATTCTCAACAGTAGAGAAATTCACTTTCTGTTGGTAGACCAAGGCATCTCCCACAACTTCAACACCAGTGACAGTGCATTCTCGGAAGAGCCAGTGTTTCCTAACATATGCTTGGTCCTGTCTCTCTCTAGCTATTTTCTCTTGGTCAGCCCCCAAATGGAACAACTCAGCCTGAGGAAACTCCGGCTCAAACTGATATAGCACAACAGTACCATTCTGAAAATTAGGCAGGTCTCCAATTTCCTCTTCGTTCTTGATCTGAAATTCATTAATCTAATAACATTTGACGAGGGCAACAAATACTGAGGGAGTGAGAACAGAAATTTGTTTACATCCTTCAATCACGCCCACCTCGGAAATCCCAAACTAGGTTCCGACTCACGGTTCGCATTAAGCTACTTCCTGGATGTCAATATGAAAATAACAAAATATATTGGTGAAGTTTAGCCTACTGAAATAAGTTTGCTGATGAATTCTGTCAAAAGTCATTACAAGAAAATGAAGGTCATGAGAGGCCAGAGCGATGTGTTTGGGAGGTATTTATGAAGGACTGATGTTGCAAGGGGTTTCTATGTGGAAGGAGGGGGTAGATTCAGCTTACTACCTACATCTAAATACGCAATAAACCTAAAAACTATCTGGGGTACTGACAAAGTGTTATAAAGGGCCTCAAAATATTTTTGGGTGAACTTTAATGCATTAACAGCAAATTGCTCTGAATAAGAGCGTCTGCTAAATCACTTACATGTATATAATATATTAGCCTAGCAGCCTTAGTCAAATTTATAGTAACTTAGCAGGTGTATCTCTCTATATAATATAGTAGACTAGCAGCCTTCTCTCTTCATAGTAGCCTAGCAGCCTTATCTCACTATATAATATGGTAGCATAGCAGCCTTATCTCTCTTATTAGTAGCCTAGGAGTATTATCTCTCTATATAATATAGTAGCCTAGGAGCATTATCTCTCTATATAATATAGTAGCCTAGCAGCATCCTTATCTCTATTTATATTAGACTAGCAGCCTTATCACTCTTTATAATATAGTAGTCTAGCAGCCATATCTCTCTTTATAGTAGTCTAGTAGCATTATCTCTCTCTATAATAGCCTAGCAACTTATTGGCAAATGTACTGCAAATTAAGAAATCATGTAATTAAACTAAATAAAAACAAACTATACTATGAAACAAAGATGATATATAGTAAAAAGCTTGTACCTTAAATTACATTTTGAATCCATCATTCATTGAAACAGATGGCTCATTCATCACAAAACTCACTGATATTGCCAACTACTTTAAGAACTTTTTCATTGGCAAGATAAGCAAACTTTTAACATGCCAGCAACAAACCCTGACACTACACATCCAAGTATATCGGACTAAATTATGAAAGACAATAATTTTATTTTTTAATTTCGTGAGTGTGGAAGGAGTGAAAAAAATATTGTTGTCTATCAACAATGACAAGCCACTGGGATCTGACAAGTTGGATAGAAAATTACTCAGGATAACAGCAGACAATATTGTCACTCCTATTTGCCACATCTTTAAGCCTACTAGAAAGTGTGTGCCCTCGGGCCTGGAGAGAAGCTAAAGTCATGCCGCTACCCAAGAACAGTAAAGCCCCCTTTACTGGCTTAAATAGCTGATCAATCAGCCTGTTACCAACCCTTAGTAAATGTCTTGAAACAATTGTGTTTGACCAGATACAATGGTATTTTACAGTAAACAAATTGACAACATACTTTCAGCGTGCTGATAGGGAAGGACATTCAACAAGCACAGCACTTACACAAATGAATGATGATTGGCTGAGAGAAATTGATGAATAAAAGATTGTGGGAGCTGTCTTGTTAGACTTCAGAGCGGCTTTTGACATTATCGATCATAGTCTGTTGCTGGAATAACATACAGTGCCTTGCGAAAGTATTCGGCCCCCTTGAACTTTGCGACCTTTTGCCACATTTCAGGCTTCAAACATAAAGATATAAAACTATATTTTTTTGTGAAGAATCAACAGCAAGTGGGACACAATCATGAAGTGGAACAACATTTATTGGATATTTCAAACTTTTTTAACAAATGCGCAGAGAGCATCATGAAGAACAAGGAACACACCAGGCAGGTCCGAGATACTGTTGTGAAGAAGTTTAAAGCCGGATTTGTATACAAAAAGATTTCCCAAGCTTTAAACATCCCAAGGGCCTTTATGGAAGAGTGGCAAGAAGAAAGCCATTTCTTAAAGATATCCATAAAAAGTGTAGTTTAAAGTTTGCCACAAGCCACCTGGGAGACACACCAAACATGTGGAAGAAGGTGCTCTGGTCAGATGAAACCAAAATGGAACTTTTTGGCAACAATGCAAAACATTATGTTTGGTGTAAAAGCAACACAGCTCATCACCCTGAACACACCATCCCCACTGTCAAACATGGTGGTGGCAGCATCATGGTTTGGGCCTGCTTTTCTTCAGCAGGGACAGGGAAGATGGTTAAAATTGATGGGAAGATGGATGGAGCCAAATACAGGACCATTCTGGAAGAAAACCTGATGGAGTCTGCAAAAGACCTGAGACTGGGACGGAGATTTGTCTTCCAACAAGACAATGATCCAAAACATAAAGCAAAATCTACAATGGAATGGTTCAAAAATAAACATATCCAGGTGTTAGAATGGCCAAGTCAAAGTACAGACCTGAATCCAATCGAGAATCTGTGGAAAGAACTGAAAACTGCTGTTCACAAATGCTCTCCATCCAACCTCACTGAGCTCGAGCTGTTTTGCAAGGAGGAATGGGAAATAAAATTCAGTCTCTCGATGTGCAAAACTGATAGAGACATACCCCAAGCGACTTACAGCTGTAATCGCAGCAAAAGGTGGCGCTACAAAGTATTAACTTAAGAGGGCTGAATAATTTTGCACCCCCAATTTTTCAGTTTTTGATTTGTTAAAAAAGTTTGAAATATCCAATAAATGTCGTTCCACTTCATCATTGTGTCCCACTTGTTGTTGATTCTTCACAAAGAAATACAGTTTTATATCTTTATGTTTGAAGCCTGAAATGTGGCAAAAGGTCGCAAAAAACTTATTGACACAACAGTAGCTAAGATGGGGAGAAGTCTGTCCATAATAAAGAGCAGCTGTGCCTTTTTCACAGCCTTTAACAAGGCAGGCCCTGGTTTTGGCACACCTTGACTACTGTTCAGTCGTGTGGTCAGGTGCTGCAAAAAAAGGAAAATTTAAATTGACTCAGAACAGGGCAGTACGGCTGTCAATCTCTCCTGGCTCAAAGTGGAGGAGAGACTGACTTCATCACTACTTGTTTTTATGAGAAGTATTGATATGTTGAATGCACCAAGCTGTCTGCTGGCACACAGCTCGGACAACCATGCATACTCCACAATACATGTCACAAGTCCAGAACAGACTATGGGAGGCACATAGTCCTACATAGAGCCATGACTACATGGAACTCTATTCCACATCAAGTAACTGATGCAGCAGTAGAATCATTTTTATTTAACAAACAGATACAAATACACGTTATGGAACAACAGGGACTGTGAAGCAGTCAAACAAAAACATAGGCAAATATCCATATACAGTGCTTCAGAAGATATGATATGCATATAACTGGTAGATTTGGATAGAAACCACTCTAAAGTTTCCAAAACTGTTAAAACAGTGTCTGTGAGTATAACAGAACTGAATTGGCAGGCGAAAACCAAAGAAAAATCCATTCAGGAAGTATTTTTTGTTGTTGCTGGTTTTGTAGTTTTCTATTCAATGACAGTATCCATTGACTAAGGACTCATATATGCCTTCCACTAGATGTCAACAGTCTTTATTTCAGACTTGTATTCTTATAAATGAGGGAGATACACCAGTCTGAAAGAGTGGACCCTGACGTGTCACAGAGCTTTTTCACGCGCAATCCCGAGAGAGTGCATTTCTTGTTTACCTTTTATATTGACGACGGTTGAAATATTATAGATAAATATTATTATAAATATTATAGATCATTCAGGCTAAAAACAACCTGAGGATTGAGTATAAACATTGTTTGACATGTTTCTATGAACTTTACGGATACTATTTGGATTTTTGTCTGCCTGTTTTGACTGCGGATTTTTGAAGAAAACGCGGAAACAAATCGAGGTTTTTGGATATAAAGAGACTTTGTCGAACAAAAGGAACATTTATTGAGTAAATGAATGTCTTCTGAGTGCCACCATATGAATATCATCAAAGGTAAGGGATTATCTCTATTTCTGAGTTTTGTAACTCTACTGCTTGGCTGGTTACTGTTTGTAATAATTTGTCAACTGGGCTATGTTCTCAAATAATCGTAAGGTATGCTTTCGCCGAAAAGCATTTTATAAATCTGACACAGTGGTTGGATTAACAAGAAGTTAATCATTAAACCTATGTAAAATATGTTTTGTTTTCTGAATTTTTATAATGAGTATTTCTGTATTTGAATTTGGCGCTCTGCAATCTCAGTGGATATTGGCCAGATGGGACACTAGAGTCCCACATACCCTAAAGAGGTTAAAGGTTATGAGCTTCTGTTGTGACCTTTAGTGGTAGATGGTGTCATTCTGTCAGTGCACCACACTATCACAAGGGGGAGTTAGAACGCTGATCTATCGGTAGTCTAAACCGTGGAACAAATTGACTGTCTTTTCTTAAATTAATGGAGGCGTTTTCAGTCTGAGAGTCTCTTCTCTGACACTAGAGTCCTGCATCAGGCAACAACAAAAAAACTGTCGGACTCCTGGAGTTAAGAGAGAACTTGTGTAAATACAATGGGGGAATTTCACTTTACATGTGGACTGACGATTTTCGAAAAATAGGTACGGTGGGCTTTTGTTTCTCCCCCTCTAAAAACAGAAAGAATTCTACATAGCAAACTGGCTAAGTTTACAAATTAGTAAGAATGTCTCACCTCATGTTCAAGAATTTCCTATTTTTCAGATTACAACCACGCACTTTCAGTTATTTGAAAATGAAATAATCTCCAAAATATCGTTATTTTTTTGTTTGACTAGAATGGATACAGTTAAGTGTTGAGTTAAACCACCTGGCTCATTGATTACTCATATCCCTGACCGACAGTGCCTTCAGAAAGTAGTCACACCCCTTGACTTTTTGGTTGCAATTTCAATTTAATCTACCAGAAAAGTCAGAACAAATAAACCAACAAATATTGTGTTTGAACTCAACCTTTATCAAGTGGAAGGGGAAAAAAGTAAGGAACTTGTTGGTCCTGCATTAAATACCAAAATTGTGATAAATACAAATATATATCGGTTTAATTTAAAGACCCAGAAATTTACAGCTGTGCCATATAGACTGCAAAATAGTTGGGAAGAGATTTTCGATGTACCGATTGTATGACAAATGGTTCACAAAGTGACACGCAATTTTCCATTCCCCTTGAAAGCACTAATATTAAAAAATGAATTTTCTGTTGCCCACATGCACTTTAAACATTTGGATTATAAAGCCTTTCAACCTCTTAAGCGAGAGTACCTTCTTCCAAACGTGTTTACTTATTGTTGTCTTTAACCTCTTGGTCCTACCTAATATATAATAATATAATAATATATGCCATTTAGCTGACGCTTTTATCCAAAGCGACTTACAAGTCATGTGTGCATACATTCTACGTATGGGTGGTCCCTGACACGCAGGCATCCCATCTAGCCATCTGGAAATGCAAATGCACTACGCTAAATGCTAATAGCACTCATTAAAACTCAAACGTTCATTAAAATACACATGCAGGGTACTGAATTAAAGCTACACTCGTTGTGAATCCAGGCAACAAGTCAGATTTTTAAAATGCTTTTCGGCGAAAGCATGAGAAGCTATTATCTGATAGCATGTAACACCCCAAAAGACACCCCACAGGGGACGTAAACAAACGAATTAGCATAGTCGGCGCTACACAAAACGCAGAAATAAAACATAAAACATTCATTACCTTTGACCATCTTCTTTGTTGGCACTCCTAGATGTCCCATAAACATCACTATTGGGTCTTTTTTTCGATTAAATCGGTCCATATATAGCCTAGATATCGATCTATGAAGACTGTGATCAAGGAAAAAAATAGCGTTTTATAACGTAACGTCATTTTTTAAAATGAAAAAAGTAGACGATAAACTTTCACAAAACACTTCGAAATACTTTTGTAATGCAACTTTAGGTATTAGTAAACGTTAATAAGCGATCAAATTGATCACAAGGTATATTCATTCTATAGCTGTACGTCTGGAAATAATGTCCGGGTAAATCTCAACCAAAATATCCGGTCGGAGACCAGAAGAAAGGCGCTACCTCGTGTCCGTTTGACCAAGAAACAAATCGTAGGCAAATGACAAGAATGTTGACATCGTGTGGAAGCTGTAGGTATTGCAACCTCGGCCCCATTTAATGTGGTTCACATTCAACAATGGGATCTAGTGGCGCATGGATATATTTTCGCATTTTCAGTGATCAGATTTTCCTGCGCTTTTTGATGAAACGCACGTTCTGTTATAGTCACAGCCGTGATTTAACCAGTTTTAGAAACGTCTGAGTGTTTTCTATCCACACATACTAATCATATGCATATACTATATTCCTGGCATGAGTAGCAGGGCGCTGAAATGTTGCGCGATTTTTAACAGAATGTTCGAAAAAGTAGGGGGTAGGAGTAACAGGTTAAACGGAGAGGGACCATCACCAAAATGGCATTCTGAAATCAACACAAAAAATGGCATCACCATAGTCTCCAGTCTGTGCCGAGTTCAACGAGACGCCCCGCTTGACCGTAGCTCGCTCTGAGTGCAGTGACCTTGAAAAAAAGCAGAACCAAAATGAAGGCTGGCCCTCAATGTCATTTGCTTTTGGGTGACAGTGAGAGAACCGTTAAGGTGAGAAGCACAATTCGACCTCAGGTACGTTCCTAAGGTCCTCCTGATCCGTGCAAGCCTAACCTTGACCCGGTGGCATTAACCCTTAACAGTTAAAATAAGGTGTTTACTTCAAACAGTTTGCATTGACTTCTCTCAACCTTCAACCTGAAGCCTATGTGGGTTATGAATGCCTTATGAACCTGTCTTCTATGACAGTCCATCAGACCACTATGAGGTCAACCTGTGTCGATTCTAAGCTTCCTGGAGCAACCAGAAGTGGTTAAGTTCACCCAAAAGGTATTTTGATGTACATAACCTGCAAATGTGAAAATGACTACATTAAACCCTGTGTAGATCAGTCAATTCTTAACTTAAAGACTTAAAACTCAGGATTCTGTAAGTGGCTATGTCAATCAAGACATGTGTTTACCTATAGCTTTCTGTGCCAACCGGAATTGGACAAAAGTATATTCATACAGTTCTTACAGATGTGTAATTGACAAAAAAAATCGAAAGAATTTTGAAAAACGGTCCAGAAAGCACTTTTTTAAGGGGTGATAAGTTTTTGACAAAAAAATCATTTTTTCAAAATGTTGCTTTTGGATGTTGACTTGGGTTACATTTCCAATATGAAAAACCAAGGTGCAGCGCACTCGCCACCTGTTGGATTTTTAAAGTGTTACAACTGGCAATTGCCATATGGCATTTGCAACACACTTTGCATGAATCAATGCCGAATTGGGTGGTATTGGACATCGTGTATATGGTTTGTCCGATACCAATGACTTCCCATTCATTTTTGTCCAATTGTCCAAATTTTGTCCAATCAGTAACACACTACGCCGCCAGGGACTCAAATCCTGCAGTGCCAGACGTGTCCCCCTGCTTAAGCCATGTCCAGGCCCGTCTGAAGTTTTCTAGAGAGCATTTGGATGATCCAGAAGAAGATTGGGAGAATGTCATATGGTCAGATGAAACCAAAATATAACTTTTTGGTAAAAACTCAATTCGTCGTGTTTGGAGGACAAAGAATGCTGAGTTCCATCCAAAGAACACCATACCTACTGTGAAGCATGGGGGTGGAAACATCATGCTTTGGGGCTGTTTTTATGCAAAGGGACCAGGACGACTGATCCGTGTAAAGGAAAGAATGAATGGGCCATGTATCATGAGATTTTGAGTGAAAACCTCCTTCCATCAGCAACGGCATTGAAGATGAAACATGGCTGGATCTTTCAGCATGACAATGATCCCAAACACACCGCCCGGGCAACAAAGGAGTGGTTCGTAAGAAGCATTTCAAGGTCCTGGAGTGGCCTAGTCAGTCTCCAGATCTCAACCCCATAGAAAAGCATTGGAGGGAGTTGAAAGTCCGTGTTGCCCAGCAACAGCCCCAAAACATCACTGCTCTAGAGGAGATCTGCATGGAGGAATGGGCCAAAATACCAGCAACAGTGTGTGAAAACCTTGTGAAGACTTACAGAAAACATTTGACCTCTGTCATTGCCAACAAAGGGTATTTAACAAAGTATTGAGATAAACTTTTGTTATTGACCAAATACTTATTTTCCACCATAATTATTTGCAAATAAATTCATTAAAAATCCTATAATTGTTTTTATTTTTAGTTAAAAAAAATATTTCACCTTTATCTAACCAGGTAGGCAAGTTGAGAACAAGTACAGTTGGGAAAGAGGTAGTTGTTTGGGCTAAATTATAGGTGGGCTATGTACAGGTGCAGCTACTCTGACAGTTGGTGCTTAAAGCTAGTGAGGTAGATAAGTGTTTCCAGTTTCAGAGATTTTTGTAGTTCGTTCCAGTCATTGTTAGCAGAGAACTGGAAGGATAGGCGGCCAAATAAAGAATTGGTTTTGGGGGTGACTAGAGAGATATACCTGCTGGAGCGTGTGCTACAGGTGGGAGATGCTATGGTGACCAGCGAGCTGAGATAAGGGGGGACTTTACCTAGCAGGGTCTTGTAGATGACATGGAGCCAGTGGGTTTGGCGACGAGTATGAAGTGGTCCTTCTGTAGCTCAGTTGGTAGAGCATGGCGCTTGTAACGCCAGGGTAGTGGGTTCGATTCCCGGGACCACCCATACGTAGAATGTATGCACACATGACTGTAAGTCGCTTTGGATAAAAGCGTCTGCTAAATGGCATATACATATACAAGTGAGGGCCAGCCAACGAGAGTGTACAGGTCGCAATGGTGGGTAGTATATGGGGCTTTGGTGACAAAACGGATTGCACTGTGATAGACTGCATCCAATTTGTTGAGTAGGGTATTGGAGGCTATTTTGTAAATGACATCGTCAAAGTCGAGGATTGGTAGGATGGTCAGTTTTACAAGGGTATGTTTGGCAGCATGAGTGAAGGATGCTTTGTTGCGAAATAGGAAGCCAATTCTAGATTTAACTTTGGATTGGAGATGTTTGATATGGGTCTGGAAGGAGAGTTTACAGTCTAACCAGACAGTATTTGTAGTTGTCCACGTATTCTAAGTCAGAGCCGTCCAGAGTAGTGATGTTGGACAGGCGGGTAGGTGCAGGTAGCGATCGGTTGAAGAGCATGCATTTAGTTTTACTTGTATTTAAGAGCAATTGGAGGCCACGGAAGGAGAGTTGTATGGCCTTGAAGCTTGTCTGGAGGGTTGTTAACACAGTGTCCAAAGAAGGGCCGGAAGTATACAGAATGGTGTCGTCTGTGTAGAGGTGGATCAGAGACTCACCAGCAGCAAGAGCGACCTCATTGATGTATACAGAGAAGAGAGTCGGTCCAAGAATTGAACCCTGTGGCACCCCCATAGAGACTGCCAAAGGTCCGGACAGCAGACCCTCCGATTTGACACGCTGAACTCTATCAGAGAAGTAGTTGGTGAACCAGGCGAGGCAATCATTTGAGAAACCAAGGCTGTCGAGTCTGCCGATGAGGATGTGGTGATTGACAGAGTCGAAAGCCTTGGCCAGATCAATGAATACGGCTGCACAGTAATGTTTCTTATCGATGGCGGTTAAGATATCATTTAGGACATTGAGCGTGGCTGAGGTGCACCCATGACCAGCTCTGAAACCAGATTGCATAGCAGAGAAGGTATGGTGAGATTCAAAATGGTCGCTAATCTGTTTGTTGACTTGGCTTTCGAAGACCTTAGAAAGGCATGGTAGGATAGATATAGGTCTGTAGCAGTTTGGGTCAAGAGTGTCCCCCCCTTTGAAGAGGGGGATGACCACAGCTGCTTTCCAATCTTTGGGAATCTCAGACGACACGAAAGAGAGGTTGAACAGGCTAGTAATAGGGGTGGCAACAAATTCGGCAGATAATTTTAGAAAGAAAGGGTCCAGATTGTCTAGCCCGGCTGATTTTTAGGGGTCCAGATTTTTCAGCTCTTTCAGAACATCAGCTGAATGGATTTGGGAGAAGGAGAAATGGGAAAGGCTTGGGCGAGTTGCTGTTGGGGGTGCAGTGCTGTTGACCGGGGTAGGAGTAGCCAGGTGGAAAGCATGGCCAGCCGTAGAAAAATGCTTATTGAAATTCTCAATTATGGTGGATTTATCAGTGGTGACATTGTTTCCTATCTTCAGTGCAGTGGGCAGCTGGGAGGAGGTGTTCTTATTCTCCATGGACTTTACAGTGTCCCAGAACTTTTTTGAGTTAGTGTTGCAGGAAGCAAATTTCTGCTTGAAAAAGCTAGCCTTGGCTTTTCTAACTGCCTGTGTATAACGGTTTCTAGCTTCCCTGAACAGCTGCATATCACGGGGGCTGTTCGATGCTAATGCAGAACGCCATAGGATGTTTTTGTATTGGTTAAGGGCAGTCAGGTCTGGGGAGAACCAAGGGCTATATCTGTTCCTGGTTCTAAATTTCTTGAATGGGGCATGTTTATTTAAGATGGTTAGGAAGGCATTTTTTTAAATATCCAGGCATCCTCTACTGACGGGGTGAGATCAATATCCTTCCAGGATACCCCGGCCAGGTCGATTAGAAAGGCCTGCTCGCTGAAGTGTTTCAGGGAGCGTTTTACAGTGATGAGTGGAGGTCGTTTGACCGCTGACCCATTACGGATGCAGGCAATGAGGCAGTGATCGCTAAGATCTTGGTTGAAGACAGCAGAGGTGTATTTAGAGGGGAAGTTGGTTAGGATGATATCTATGAGGGTGCCCGTGTTTAAGGCTTTGGGGGGGTACCTGGTAGGTTCATTGATAATTTGTGTGAGATTGAGGGCATCAAGTTTAGATTGAAGGATGGCTGGGGTGTTAAGCATGTTCCAGTTTAGGTTGCCTAGCAGCACGAGCTCTGAAGATAGATGGGGGGCAATCAGTTCACATATGGTGTCCAGAGCACAGCTGGGGGCAGAGGGTGGTCCATAGCAGGCGGCAACGGTGAGAGACTTGTTTTTAGAGAGGTGGATTTTTAAAAGTAGAAGTTCAAATTGTTTGGGTACAGACCTGGATAGTAGAACAGAACTCTGCAGGCTATCTTTGCAGTAGATTGCAACACCGCCCCCTTTGGCAGTTCTATCTTGTCTGAAAGTGTTGTAGTGTGGAATTAAAATTTCAGAATTGTTGGTGGTCTTCCTAAGCCAGGATTCAGACACAGCTAGAACATCCGGGTTGGCAGAGTGTGCTAAAGCAGTGAATAGAACAAACTTAGGGAGGAGGCTTCTAATGTTAACATGCATGAAACCAAGGCTATTACGGTTACAGAAGTGATCAAAAGAGAGTGCCTGGGGAATAGGAGTGGAGCTAGGCACTGCAGGGCCTGGATTCACCTCTACATCGCCAGAGGAACATAGGAGGAGTAGAATAAGGGTGCGGCTAAAAGCAATAAGAATTGGTCGTCTAGAACGTCTGGAACAGAGAGTAAAAGGAGGTTTCTGGGGGCGATAAAATAGCATCAAGGTATAATGTACAGACAAAGTTATGGTAGGATGTGAATACAGTGGAGGTAAACCTAGGTATTGAGCGATGAAGAGAGAGATATTGTCTCTAGAAACATCATTGAAACCAGGAGATGTCATTGCACGTGTGGGTGGTGGAACTAATAAGTTGGATAAGGTATAGTGAGCAGGACTAGAGGCTCTACAGTGAAATAAGCCAATAAACACTAACCAGAACAGCAATGGACAAGACATATTGACATTAAGGAGAGGCATGCTTAGTCGAGTGATCAAAAGGGTCCAGTGAGTGGAGAGGTTGGTTGGGGGTCACAGCGATTTAGACAGCTAGCCAGGCCATCGGTAGCAAGCTAGCATAGGATGGAGGTCTGTTGTTAGCCACCTCTTGCGTTCCGTCAGTAGATTAGTGGGGTTCCGTGTGGTAGAGGGGATTAATCCAAATCACACAACAACAACAAAAAATAATGTGATTTTCTGGATTTTTTACCTCATTTTGTCTGTCATAGTTGAAAATTACAGGCCTCTCTCATCTTTTTAAGTGGGAGAACTTGCACAATTGGTGGCTGACTAAATACTTTTTTGCCCCACTGTACATCTAGGTATCGTTAACGTTACTATGCATATATGATGAACAGAGAGTAGCAGTAGGGTAAAAAGAGGGGTTGGCGGGTGGTGGGACACATTGCAGATAGCCCGGTTAGACAATGTGCGGGAGCACTGGTTGGTCGGGCCAATTGAGATAGTATGTACATCAAATCAAATCAAATTTATTTATATAGCCCTTCGTACATCAGCTGATATCTCAAAGTGCTGTACAGAAACCCAGCCTAAAACCCCAAACAGCAAGCAATGCAGGTGTAGAAGCACGGTGGCTAGGAACAACTCCCTAGAAAGGCAAAAACCTAGGAAGAAACCTAGAGATGAACCAGGCTATGTGGGGTGGCCAGTCCTCTTCTGGCTGTGCCGGGTGGAGATTACAACAGAACATGGCCAAGATGTTCAAATGTTCATAAATGACCAGCATGGTCGAATAATAATAAGGCAGAACAGTTGAAACTGGAGCAGCAGCACGGTCAGGTGGACTGGGGACAGCAAGGAGTCATCATGTCAGGTAGTCCTGGGGCACGGTCCTAGGGCTCAGGTCAGTTGAAACTGGAGCAGCAGCACGGCCAGGTGGACTGGGGACAGCAAGGAGTCATCATGTCTTGGGGCATGGTCCGAGGGCTCAGGTCCTCCGAGAGAGAGAAAGAAAGAGAGAAGGAGAGAATTAGAGAACACACACTTAGATTCACACAGGACACCGAATAGGACAGGAGAAGTACTCCAGATATAACAAAGTGACCCTAGCCCCCGACACATAAACTACTGCAGCATAAATACTGGAGGCTGAGACAGGAGGGGTCAGGAGACACTGTTGCCCCTTCCGAGGACACCCCGGACAGGGCCAAACAGGAAGGATATAACCCCGCCCACTTTGCCAAAGCACAGCCCCCACACCACGAGAGGGATATCTTCAACCACCAACTTACCATCCTGAGACAAGGCTGAGTATAGCCCACAAAGATCTCCGCCACAGCACAACCCAAGGGGGGCGCCAACCCAGACAGGATGACCACATCAGTGAATCAACCCACTCATGTGACGTACCCCTCCCAGGGACGGTATGAGAGAGCCCCAGTAAGCCAGTGACTCAGCCCCTGTAATAGGGTTAGAGGCAGAGAATCCCAGTGGAAAGAGGGGAACCGGCCAGGCAGAGACAGCAAGGGCGGTTCGTTGCTCCAGAGCCTTTCCGTTCACCTTCCCACTCCTGGGCCAGACTACACTCAATCATATGACCCACTGAAGGGATGAGTCTTCAGTAAAGACAAAGGTTGAGACCGAGTTTGCGTCTTTGACATGGGTAGGCAGACCGTTCCATAAAAATGGAGCTCTATAGGAGAAAGCCCTGCCTCCAGCTGTTTGCTTAGAAATGCTAGAGACATTTAGGAGGCCTGCGTCTTGTGACCGTAGCGTACGTGTAGGTATGTACGGCAGGACCAAATCAGAGAGATAGGTAGGAGCAAGCCCATGTAATGCTTTGTAATTTAGCATTAAAACCTTGAAATCAGCCCTTGCTTTGACAGGAAGCCAGTGTAGAGAGGCTAGCACTGGAGTAATATGATCAAATTGTTTGGTTCTCGTCAGGATTCTAGCAGCCGTATTTAGCACTAACTGAAGTTTATTTAGTGCTTTATCTGGGTAGCCGGAAAGTAGAGCATTGCAGTAGTCTGACCTAGAAGTGACAAAAGCATGGATTCATTTTTCTGCATCATTTTTGGACAGAAAGTTTCTGATTTTTGCAATGTTACGTAGATGGAAAAAAGCTGTCCTTGAAATGGTCTTGATATGTTCTTCAAAAGAGAGATCAGGGTCCAGAGTAACGCAGAGGTCCTTCACAGTTTTATTTGAGACGACTGTACAACCAATAAGATTAATTGTCAGATTCAACAGATCTCTTTGTTTCTTGGGACCTAGAACAAGCATCTCTGTTTTGTCCGAGTTTAAAAGTAGAAAGTTTGCAGCCATCCACTTCCTTATGTCTGAAACACATGCTTCTAGCAAGGGCAATTTTGGGGCTTCACCATGTTTCATTGAAATGTACAGCTGTGTGTCATCCGCATAGCAGTGAAAGTTAACATTATGTTTTCGAATAACATCCCCAAGAGGTAAAATATATAGTGAAAACAATAGTGGTCCTAAAATGGAACCTTGCGGAACACCGAAATGTACAGTTGATTTGTCAGAGGACAAACCATTCACAGAGACAAACTGATATCTTTCCGACAGATAAGATCTAAACCAGGCCAGAACTTGTCCGTGTCGACCAATTTGGGTTTCATGAAGGTATAGTTAACGTGACTATGGATATAAGATAAACAGAGAGTAACAGCAGCGTAAAAGAGGGGTGGGGGTGGCACACAATGCAAATAGTCTGGGTAGCCATTTGGTTACCTGTTCAGGAGTCTTACTTAGTAGCCTACTCCAGACCGGTCACTTTGTACAGCGCCATATTTTCCTAACGGAAACCCTGAGGGTTTGTTTTTCATTTTTCTAATAGAAACACCATAATATTAATCAACTTAATTAATTTAAATTACATTTCTTAATCGATCAATCAAGAAGATATAACCACTCGAGAGAACCCTTACCTGCTGATCTATAAATTATGTCTCCGTAATCTAGCATGAGTAGGATGGTCATCTGAATCAGGGTTAATTTAGCAGCTGGGATGAAAGGGGAGTTATTACAATAGAGGAAACCAAGTCTAGATTATCTTTAGCCTGCAGCTTTGATATGCGCTGAGAGAAGCACAGTGTACCATCTAGCCATACTCCCAAGTACTTATATGACGTGACTACCTCAAGCTCTAAACCCTCAGAGGTAGTAATAACACCGGTGGGGAGAAGGGCATTCTTCTTACCAAGCCACATGACCTTTGTTTTGGAGGTGTTCAGAACAAGGTAAAAGGCAGAGAAAGCGTGTTGGACACTAAGAAAGCTTTGTTGTAGAATGTTGAAGACAAAATCCGGGGAGGGACCAGCTGAGTATAACACTATATCTTCCGCATTTAAATGGATGAGAGAGCTTCCTACTGCTAGACCTATTTTTGGCAATAGACTTGGTGGAGAGAACCGTGCACTGAAGGTGTTCTTTGGTAAAGATTGCCCCTCCACCACCTTTGGAAGATCTGTCTTACTGAAAAAGGTTATAACGTGAAAGTTTAACATCAGTGTTCAAAACACTCTTTCTTAATTAACCAGGTCTCAGTAATGACCAACACATCTGGATTGGAGCTGTGAACCCACACCTTCAATTGATACATTTTAGGTAATAAGTTAGAGTGTTAACTTGCAGAAAACCCAGGCTTTTACGAGAGCAGAAATCAGTGAAACAGAAATCAGAGCACATGTCAGAATTCTTCTTATTTGTTATTTATTTAACCTTTAATTAGAATTCGGGCTAGCAACAGTAGATGGGCCAGGGTATACATGCACATTTCCAGATATCATCAGTAGTATTATAATCAGGGCACGGCAGAGGACAGGGAGAACTCTGCAGTGTTGATTTTTATGACATTTGAATGTACATCAGATGGCAACAAGATCATATTGTACAGCAATTTCATCAGTTAACTTCTTCGAGTGTAGCATTTAGCGTTAGCATTCAGCAGGCAACATTTTCACAAAAAACAGAAAAGCATTCAAATAAAATAATTTACCTTTGAAGAACTTCAGATGTTTTCAATGAGGAGACTCTCAGATAGCAAATGTACCGTTTTTCCTGAAAGATTATTTGTTTAGGACAAATCGCTCCGTTTTCTGCGTCACGTTTAGCTACGAAAAAAACGTAAACAAAGCTGTCAATTACATGCATAGACGAGCATCTTTTCGTGACAAAATATCTTGTTTAAAACGGGAACGTTTTTTATCCAAAAATTAAAAGAGCGCCCCGCCCATTTCTTTATAAGATGCTTTTTTCCCCGTTTATCACACAGTCTTCATAGATCGATATCTAGGCTATATATGGACCGATTTAATCGAAAAAAAGACCCAATAGTGATTATGGGACATCTAGGAGTGCCAACAAAGAAGATGGTCAAAGGTAATGAATGTTTTATATTTTATTTGTGCGGTTTGTGTCGCGCCGACTATGCTAATTATTTTGTTTACGTCCCCTTGCGGGTCTTTTGGGGTGTTACATGCTATCAGATAATAGCTTCTCATGCTTTCACCGAAAAGCATTTTAAAAATCTGACTTGTTGCCTGGATTCACAACGAGTGTAGCTTTAATTCAATACCCTGCATGTGTATTTTAATGAACGTTTGAGTTTTAACTAGTACTATTAGCATTTAGCATAGCGCATTTGCATTTCCAGATGTCTAGATGGGACGCCTGCGTGTCAGGTAGGAGCAAGAGGTTAAGCCTAACCCCTACTTTTTCGAACATTCTGTTAAAAATCGCGCAACATTTCAGCGCCCTGCTGCTCATGCCAGGATTATAGTATATGCATATGATTAGTATGTGTGGATAGAAAACACTCAGACGTTTATAAAACTGGTTAGATCACGGCTGTGACTATAACAGAACGTGCGTTTTATCGAAAAGCACAGGAAAATCTGATAACTGAAAATGGAAATATATATCCATCCGCCACTTCAACCCATTGATAAAGGCGAACCACAATAAATGGGGCTGAGGTTGCAATACCTACAGCTTCCACACGATGTCAACAGTCTTGTCATTTGCTTAGGCTTTGTTTCTTGGTCAAACGAAGAAGAGACAAGCCATTTGTTCAGGTCTCCGACCGGATATTTTGGTTGAGATTTACCCGGACATTATTTCCAGACGGACAGCTAAAGAATATACATCGCCTTGTGATCAATTTGATCGCTTATTAACGTGTACTAATACCTAAAGTTGCATTACAAAAGTATTTCGAAGTGTTTTGTGAAAGTTTATCGTTGACTTTTTTAATTTAAAAAAATGATGTTACGTTATAAGACGCTGTTTTTCCTGGATCACACACTTTTCATAGATCGATATTTAGGGTATATATGGACCGATTTAATTAAAAAAGACCCAATAGTGATGTTTATGGGACATCTAGGAGTGCCAACAAAGAAGCTCGTCGAAGGTAATGAATGTTTTATATTTTATTTCTGCGTTTTGTGTAGCGCCGGCTATGCTAATTATTTTGTTTACGTCCCCTTCAGGTATTTCGGGGTGTTGCATGCTATCAGATAATAGCTTCTCATGCTTTCGCCGAAAAGCATTTTAAAAATCTGACTTGTTGGCTGGATTCACAACGAGTGTAGCTTTAACTCAATACCCTGCATGTGTGTTTTAATGAACGTTTGAGTTTTAACAAGTGCTATTAGCATTTAGCGTAGCGCATTTGCATTTCAGATGGCTAGATGGCACGCCTGCATGTCGGGTGCGCTTAAGAGGTTAACAAAAGGCTAAGCTTGAGAGCAAATAGATTTATTTCATTTCATTTGCGATTTTCATGAATAGTTAACGTTGCGTTATGCTAATGAGCTTGCGGATAGATATACACAATCCTGGATACAGGTTTTTTCGTAGCTAAACGTGACGCAGAAAACGGAGCGATTTGTCCTAAACAAATAATCTTTCAGGAAAAACGGTACATTTGCTATCTGAGAGTCTCCTCATTGAAAACATCCAAAGTTCTTCAAAGGTAAATGATTTTATTTGAATGCTTTTCTGGTTAACGCTAAATGCTACGCTAGCTATCAATACTGTTACACAAATGCTTGTTTTGCTATGGTTGAGAAGCATATTTTGAAAATCTGAGATGACAGTGTTGTTAACAAAAGGCTGAGCTTGAGAGCTAGCATATTGATTTCATTTCATTTGCGATTTTCATGAATAGTTAACGTTGCGTTATGGTAATGGGCTTGAGGCTGTAGTCACGATCCCGGATCCGGGATGGCTCGACGCAAGAAGTTAACATAAATACCAAGCCAGTGAGAGGAGGTTAGAATAGGATGGGAAGCCAAGACTTCGTGTAACCAATAAAGATTCAGAGTCCCGAGTGTGGAAACAGACTGCCCCATGGTTGGGTAAACAAGCAAGTTCATACATCATGAAGAAAACAGCATAAAGCACAAAAAAATATATAACGACTTGGGGCTAGCCATTGTAAGTTCAAAGAGTCACTCGCCCCAATAAGATAACCTGAGAAAGGATCTCTCCATGAGTCCAGTAGGCTATAAAAGTCTGAGATAAAATAAATAAATTGGGCTATACTAGTTAATTAAAGAGTTTCTGAGTAAGCTCACATAGTAAGCTTCACAAGTTAATTAGCCAACATGAAATTCAGATCAATCCAAAGTCTGCGGTGTGCGTGTAAGTGTGCATGTGTGCTGGAGGAGAATGAAAGCTTGGGAGAGAGGGGGGAGTGTGGTAGGGGTACCTATACCAGACAGGGGGAGACAGGCAAGGGCAGACGATGAACAGATCGCCAGGTGGAATCCAGGCAGCAGTGCAGCAGGCAATAGGACCCGCTTGGGAGAAGCTTTTTCTGGAGACAGATTCCTTGTAGAAAATCCCAGCTAGCTAGTTAACGTAATGAGCAAGTCTATGTCCACCGTTTTATTCCAAGTGAAAAAGGAGATCGTCAGCTAGCCTTTTGTGACTAGGGGGCAGTATTTTCAGTTTTGGAAAAATAACGTTCCCCTAGTAAACGGGATATTTTGTCAGGATAAGATGCTAGAATATGCAGATAATTGACAGCTGAGGATAGAAAACACTTTAAAGTTTCCAAAACTGTAAAAATATTGTCTGTGAGTCTGACAGAACTGATGTTGCAGGCAACAAATCCAAACAGGAAGGGACTCTTATTTAGAAGGCTCTGCGTTCCTATGCATCCCTATTGAGCAGTGAATGAGATATCAACCAGATTCCTTTTTCTATGGCTTCCCTAATGTGTCTAGTGTCAAAATACATAGTTTTAGGCTTTAATTTTGAAAAATGAGCCTGAACATCAACATTGCGTCAGTGGTCAGCTGAAGTCTCTCAGAGTGTTTGCCACCAGTCCCGGTTGATATATTATCGAAATAGATATTTGAAAAACACCTTGAGGATTGATTATAAACAACGTTTGCCATGTTTCTGTCGATAATATGGAGCTAATTTGGAATATTTTTCGGCGTTTTCGTGACTGCAATTTCCGGGCGATTTCTTAGCCAAACGTGAAGAACAAACGGAGCTATTTCACCTATAAAAATAATATTTTGGGAAAAAAGGAACATTGGCTATCTAACTGGGAGTCTCGTGAGTGAAAACATCCGAAGCTCATCAAAGGTAAACTATTTAATTTGATTGCTTTTCCGTGACCAAGTTACCTGCTGCTAGCTGGACAAAATGCTATGCAAGGCTATCGATAAACTTACACAAATGCTTGTCTAGCTTTGGCTGTAAGGCATATTTTGAAAATCTGAGATGACAGGGTGATTAACAAAAGGCTAAGATGTGTCTCAATATATTTCACTTGTGATTTTCATGAATATGAATATTTTCTAGGAATATTTATGTCCGTTGCGTTATGCTAATTAGTGTCAGTCGATGATTACGCTCCCTCATGCGGGATGGGGAGTCACTAGAGGCAAGCTAGAGTGCTGCAAAAAAAGTATTTAGTCAGCCACCAATTGTGCAAGTTCTCCCACTTAAAAAGAGGCCTGTAATTTTCATCATAGGTACACTTCAACAGGAAAATAATCCAGAAAATCCCATTGTAGGATTTTTAATGAATTTATTTGCAAATTACGGTGGAAAATAAGCATTTGGTCAATAACAAAAGTTTATCTCAATACTTTGTTATATACCCTTTGTTGGCAATGACAGAGGTCAAACGTTTTCTGTAAGTCTTCACAAGGTTATTCACACACTGTTGCTGGTATTTTGGCCCATTCCTCCATGCAGATCTCCTCTAGAGCAGTGATGTTTTGGGGCTGTTGCTGGGCAACACAGACTTTCAACTCCCTCCAAAGTTTTTCTATGGGGTTGAGATCTGGAGACTGGCTAGGCCACTCCAGGACCTTGAAATGCTTCTTACGAAGCCACTCCTTTGTTACCCGGGCGGTGTGTTTGGGATCATTGTCATGCTGAAAGACCCAGCTACGTTTCATCTTCAATGCCCTTGCTGATGGAAGGAGGTTTTCACTCAAAATCTCACGATACATGTCCCCATTCATTCTTTCCTTTACACGGATCAGTCTTCCTGGTCCCGTTGAAGAAAAACAGCCCTAAAGCATGATGTTTCCACCCCCATGCTTCAAAGTAGGTATGGTGTTCTTTGGATGCAACTCAGCATTCTTTGTCCTCCAAACACGACGAGTTGAGTTTTTAACAAAAAGTTATATTTTGGTTTCATCTGACATTCTCCCAATCTTCTTCTGGACCATTCAAATGCTCTCTAGAAAACTTCAGACGGGCCTGGACATGTACTGGCTTAAGCAGGGGGACACGTCTGGCACTACAGGATTTGAGTCCCTGGCGGCGTAGTGTGTTACTGATGGTAGGCTTTGTTACTTTGGTCCCAGCTCTCTGCAGGTCATTCACTATGTCCCCCCGTGTGGTTCTGGGATTTTTGCTCACCGTTCTTGTGATCATTTTGACCCCACGGGGTGAGAACTTGCGTGGAGCCCCAGATCGAGGGAGATTATCAGTGGTCTTGAATGTCTTCCATTTCCTAATAATTGCTCCCACAGTTGATTTCTTCAAACCAAGCTGCTTACCTATTGCAGATTCAGTCTTCCCAGCCTGGTGCAGGTCTACAATTTTGTTTCCTTTGACAGCTCTTTGGTCTTGGCCATAGTGGAGTTTGGAGTGTGACTGTTTGAGGTTGTGGACAGGTGTCTTTTATACTGATAACAAGTTCAAACAGGTGCCATTAATACAGGTAACGAGTGGAGGACAGAAAAGCCTCTCAAAGAAGAATTTACAGTTCTGTGAGAGCCAGAAATCCTGCTTGTTTGTAGGTGACCAAATACTTATTTTCCACCATAATTTGCAAATAAATTCATAAAAAATCCTACAATGTGATTTTCTGGATTCTTTTTCTCATTTTGTCTGTCATAGATGAAGTGTACCAATGCTGAAAATTACAGCCCTCTCTCGTCTTTTTAAGTGGGAGAACTTGCACAATTGGTGGCTGACTAAATACTTTTTTGCCCCACTGTATGTCCCTAAAGTTTCAGCGTCGAAATAAAAATTGTCCTGTGGCTGTTTTATTTTGGAGATTGCGAGGAGGATATCCTCTGTGATCAAATCAACAGTATTGTTTCTTATTGAGTTCGGCTACTACTATTGCTGTCCCTCCAGCCATGGTTAACTTCATACATGTTCTGTGACACCCAACGGCTTGTTACATTTTGACATGA
Source organism: Oncorhynchus keta (assembly GCF_023373465.1). Lineage (NCBI taxonomy): Eukaryota > Metazoa > Chordata > Actinopteri > Salmoniformes > Salmonidae > Oncorhynchus > Oncorhynchus keta. The sequence goes on along the minus strand of NC_068428.1, from coordinate 51,178,568 downwards.
AAATGGCAATATTCACACATTTATCAAGAGAACATCACTGCTCATCCCTACTGACTCTGATCTGGCATCATTATACATTAAGGAGAAGTAACTGTCTTTCAATCAACTAAAACACAAAAAGAAGTCTCTGCACAGCAGATGAAACTGGATTGCAGATATAGTTGCCTAGCAGCCTTATCTCTCAATATAATATAGTATCCTAGCAGCCTTATCTCTCTATATAATATAGTATCCTTGCAGCCTTATCTCTCAATATAATATAGTAAGTAGCCTAGCAGCCTTATCACTCTATATAATATAGTAGCCTAGCAGCCTTATCACTCTATATAATATAGTAGCCTAGCAGCCTTATCGCTCTATAGAATCTAGTAGCCTAGCAGCCTTATCGCTCTATAGAATCTAGTAGCCTAGCAGCCTTATCTCTCAATATAATATGGTAGCCTAGCAGCCTTATCTCTCAATATAATATAGTATCCTAGCAGCCTTATCGCTCTATATAATATAGTATCCTAGCAGCCTTATCTCTCAATATAATATAGTATCCTAGCAGCCTTATCTCTCAATATAATATAGTATCCTAGCAGCCTTATCGCTCTAGATAATATAGTATCCTAGCAGCCTTATCTCTCAACATAATATAGTATCCTAGCAGCCTTATCACTCTATATAATATAGTAGCCTAGCAGCCTTATCTCTCAATATAATATGGTAGCCTAGCAGCCTTATCACTCTATATAATATAGTAGCCTAGCAGCCTTATCTCTCTATATAATATAGTATCCTAGCAGCCTTATCTCTCTATATAATATAGCAGCCTAATCTCTCTTTATAGCAGTCGAGCAGCCTTATCTCTCTTTATAGCAGCCTGGCAGCCTTATCTCTCTTTATCGTAGGCACTCCATCTGAACTAAGAAACAACACTTGACTGACCACACTATGTTGAAGGAGAGGTAGATGTGGTGTGACAGGCGCATTGTGTGCATTTGTGTGTGTGTGTGTGTGTGTGTGTGTGTGTGTGTGTGTGTGTGTGTGTGTGTGTGTGTGTGTGTGTGTGTGTGTGTGTGTGTGTGTGTGTGTGTGTGTGTGTGTGTGTGTGTGTGTGTGTGTGTGTGTGTGTGTGTGTGTGTGTGTGTGGTTGATTAGTTCATGTTTAATGTGGCTGGTCGGGATAGCCTGAGGTCATCTAACAGCACAATTGTAAGAAGACAGGGAGGAAGAGAGGGATGGGGAAGTAGATAAAGGGAGGGAGGGAGGCAGGGAGGGAGGGGAGAGATGGACTGAAAGAGAGATTTAGATAGAGAGATGGTGAGAGAGACAGAGGGAGAGAGAGTGTTTATGTTAATATGGTTAATTAAAGGCAGAGGGATCATGCTGCAGCGCTGGGCTCTACCAACCACAGATATGACCTGGGGCAATACACAAACACACAAGCACACACACACACCTGTCATATCTGGGCAACAAAAATTAGTCTACTTACTATAATAGTTTTCAGGTTCAAAAGAAAACCACAACTTTAAATGAAGCATTTTGCCAGGACTCTTTAGGAGATCCTTTGTTAGATGGGCTGAGTTAGTAATAGGATATGTCTAATAGTAACTTATATAGACATTATATAGACTAACTTAGCTTGGCTAACAGTAACTTATCTAGAAGTAGCCTGGTACTAACTTAGCCTGGCTAGCAGTAACTTATCTAGAAGTAGCCTGGTCGTAGGCTAACTCAGACCAAAATCAAGAGAAAGGGTTAGAGAGAAAGGGAGAAGAAGAGGTAGATATGGTGTGACAGGCACAGTGTGTGTGTGTGTGTGTGTGTGTGTGTGTGTGTGTGTGTGTGTGTGTGTGTGTGTGTGTGTGTGTGTGTGTGTGTGTGTGTGTGTGTGTGTGTGTGTGTGTGTGTGTGTGTTGTGTGTGTGTGTTTGTGTGTGTGTGTGTGTGTGTGTTGGCAGCCTGTCGCCCTCGGCTGTAACATTACCACACTTCTGCTCATCTTCAAAAGAGCCAAATCTAACTGACGCCTGCTGTGGAGTGTGTGTGTCTCTCTGTGTGAATGAGTGTGTGTGTCTCTCTGTGTGAATGAGTGTGTGTGTCTTGCTGACGGTGTAGCTGGTTAATGTGGGGTGACACTCTTCCAGACAGCAGGTCTGAGACTAAATTACCATATTACCCTACCACCCAGGGCTGTGAGTGTCAAATCAAATTAAATCAAATCAAAATAAATGTTATTAGTCCCATGCTCCGAATACAACAGGTGTAGACATTACTGTGCAATGCTTACTTACAATGCAGAGTTAAAACGTTTTCAAAGATTAAGGTAAATAAAAAAGGAACACAAAAAATAACAATAAGGAGGCTATAAACAAGGAGTACTAGTCCTGAGTCAATGTGCAGGGATACCAGGTAGTAATGAGGCTATATACAAGGAGTACTAGTCCTGAGTCAATGTGCAGGGATACCAGGTAGTAATGAGGCTATATACAAGGAGTACTAGTCCTGAGTCAATGTGCAGGGATACCAGGTAGTAATGAGGCTATATACAAGGAGTACTAGTCCTGAGTCAATGTGCAGGGATACCAGGTAGTAATGAGGCTATATACAAGGAGTACTAGTCCTGAGTCAATGTGCAGGGATACCAGGTAGTAATGAGGCTATAAACAAGGAGTACTAGTCCTGAGTCAATGTGCAGGGATACCAGGTAGTAATGAGGCTATAAACAAGGAGTACTAGTCCTGAGTCAATGTGCAGGGATACCAGGTAGTAATGAGGCTATAAACAAGGAGTACTAGTCCTGAGTCAATGTGCAGGGATACCAGGTAGTAATGAGGCTATAAACAAGGAGTACTAGTCCTGAGTCAATGTGCAGGGATACCAGGTAGTAATGAGGCTATAAACAAGGAGTACTAGTCCTGAGTCAATGTGCAGGGATACCAGGTAGTAATGAGGTTATATACAAGGAGTACTAGTCCTGAGTCAATGTACAGGGATACCAGGTAGTAATGAGGCTATATACAAGGAGTACTAGTACTGAGTCAATGTGCAGGGATACCAGGTAGTAATGAGGCTATAAACAAGGAGTACTAGTCCTGAGTCAATGTGCAGGGATACCAGGTAGTAATGAGGTTATATACAAGGAGTACTAGTCCTGAGTCAATGTGCAGGGATACCAGGTAGTAATGAGGCTATAAACAAGGAGTACTAGTCCTGAGTCAATGTGCAGGGATACCAGGTAGTAATGAGGCTATATACAAGGAGTACTAGTCCTGAGTCAATGTGCAGGGATACCAGGTAGTAATGAGGCTATAAACAAGGAGTACTAGTCCTGAGTCAATGTGCAGGGATACCAGGTAGTAATGAGGCTATATACAAGGAGTACTAGTCCTGAGTCAATGTGCAGGGATACCAGGTAGTAATGAGGCTATATACAAGGAGTACTAGTCCTGAGTCAATGTGCAGGGATACCAGGTAGTAATGAGGCTATATACAAGGAGTACTAGTCCTGAGTCAATGTGCAGGGATACCAGGTAGTAATGAGGCTATATACAAGGAGTACTAGTCCTGAGTCAATGTGCAGGGATACCAGATAGTAATGAGGCTATATACAAGGAGTACTAGTCCTGAGTCAATGTGCAGGGATACCAGGTAGTAATGAGCTATAAACAAGGGTATGAGGCTATAAACAAGGAGTACTAGTCCTGAGTCAATGTGCAGGGATACCAGGTAGTAATGAGGCTATATACAAGGAGTACTAGTCCTGAGTCAATGTGCAGGGATACCAGGTAGTAATGAGGCTATATACAAGGAGTACTAGTCCTGAGTCAATGTGCAGGGATACCAGGTAGTAATGAGGCTATATACAAGGAGTACTAGTCCTGAGTCAATGTGCAGGGATACCAGGTAGTAATGAGGCTATATACAAGGAGTACTAGTCCTGAGTCAATGTGCAGGGATACCAGGTAGTAATGAGGCTATATACAAGGAGTACTAGTCCTGAGTCAATGTGCAGGGATGCCAGGTAGTAATGAGGCTATAAACAAGGAGTACTAGTCCTGAGTCAATGTGCAGGGATACCAGGTAGTAATGAGGTTATATACAAGGAGTACTAGTCCTGAGTCAATGTGCAGGGATACCAGGTAGTAATGAGGCTATATACAAGGAGTACTAGTCCTGAGTCAATGTGCAGGGATACCAGGTAGTAATGAGGCTATATACAAGGAGTACTAGTCCTGAGTCAATGTGCAGGGATACCAGGTAGTAATGAGGCTATATACAAGGAGTACTAGTACTGAGTCAATGTGCAGGGATACCAGGTAGTAATGAGGCTATATACAAGGAGTACTAGTCCTGAGTCAATGTGCAGGGATACCAGGTAGTAATGAGGCTATATACAAGGAGTACTAGTCCTGAGTCAATGTGCAGGGATACCAGGTAGTAATGAGGCTATATACAAGGAGTACTAGTCCTGAGTCAATGTGCAGGGATACCAGGTAGTAATGAGGCTATATACAAGGAGTACTAGTCCTGAGTCAATGTGCAGGGATACCAGGTAGTAATGAGGCTATATACAAGGAGTACTAGTCCTGAGTCAATGTGCAGGGATACCAGGTAGTAATGAGGCTATATACAAGGAGTACTAGTCCTGAGTCAATGTGCAGGGATACCAGGTAGTAATGAGGCTATATACAAGGAGTACTAGTCCTGAGTCAATGTGCAGGGATACCAGGTAGTAATGAGGCTATATACAAGGAGTACTAGTCCTGAGTCAATGTGCAGGGATACCAGGTAGTAATGAGGCTATATACAAGGAGTACTAGTCCTGAGTCAATGTGCAGGGATACCAGGTAGTAATGAGGCTATATACAAGGAGTACTAGTCCTGAGTCAATGTGCAGGGATACCAGGTAGTAATGAGGCTATATACAAGGAGTACTAGTCCTGAGTCAATGTGCAGGGATACCAGGTAGTAATGAGGCTATATACAAGGAGTACTAGTCCTGAGTCAATGTGCAGGGATACCAGGTAGTAATGAGGCTATATACAAGGAGTACTAGTCCTGAGTCAATGTGCAGGGATACCAGGTAGTAATGAGGCTATATACAAGGAGTACTAGTCCTGTCAAGTCAATGTGCAGGGATACCAGGTAGTAATGAGGCTATATACAAGGAGTACTAGTCCTGAGTCAATGTGCAGGGATACCAGGTAGTAATGAGGCTATATACAAGGAGTACTAGTCCTGAGTCAATGTGCAGGGATACCAGGTAGTAATGAGGCTATATACAAGGAGTACTAGTCCTGAGTCAATGTGCAGGGATACCAGGTAGTAATGAGGCTATATACAAGGTACTAGTCCTACAATGTGCAGGGATAGTCCTGAGTCCTGAGTCAATGTGCAGGGATACCAGGTAGTAATGAGGCTATATACAAGGAGTACTAGTCCTGAGTCAATGTGCAGGGATACCAGGTAGTAATGAGGCTATATACAAGGAGTACTAGTCCTGAGTCAATGTGCAGGGATACCAGGTAGTAATGAGGCTATATACAAGGAGTACTAGTCCTGAGTCAATGTGCAGGGATACCAGGTAGATGAGGCTATGAGTACTAGCTATCAATGTGCAGGGATACCAGGTAGTAATGAGGCTAGTCCTGAGTCAATGTGCAGGGATACCAGGTAGTATATGAGGCTATATACAAGGAGTACTAGTCCTGAGTCAATGTGCAGGGATACCAGGTAGTAATGAGGCTATATACAAGGAGTACTAGTCCTGAGTCAATGTGCAGGGATACCAGGTAGTAATGAGGCTATATACAAGGAGTACTAGTCCTGAGTCAATGTGCAGGGATACCAGGTAGTAATGAGGCTATATACAAGGAGTACTAGTCCTGAGTCAATGTGCAGGGATACCAGGTAGTAATGAGGCTATATACAAGGAGTACTAGTCCTGAGTCAATGTGCAGGGATACCAGGTAGTAATGAGGCTATATACAAGGAGTACTAGTCCTGAGTCAATGTGCAGGGATACCAGGTAGTAATGAGGCTATATACAAGGAGTACTAGTCCTGAGTCAATGTGCAGGGATACCAGGTAGTAATGAGGCTATATACAAGGAGTACTAGTCCTGAGTCAATGTGCAGGGATACCAGGTAGTAATGAGGCTATATACAAGGAGTACTAGTCCTGAGTCAATGTGCAGGGATACCAGGTAGTAATGAGGCTATATACAAGGAGTACTAGTCCTGAGTCAATGTGCAGGGATACCAGGTAGTAATGAGGCTATATACAAGGAGTACTAGTCCTGAGTCAATGTGCAGGGATACCAGGTAGTAATGAGGCTATATACAAGGAGTACTAGTCCTGAGTCAATGTGCAGGGATACCAGGTAGTAATGAGGCTATAAACAAGGAGTACTAGTCCTGAGTCAATGTGCAGGGATACCAGGTAGTAATGAGGCTATATACAAGGAGTACTAGTCCTGAGTCAATGTGCAGGGATACCAGGTAGTGATGAGGCTATAAACAAGGAGTACTAGTCCTGAGTCAATGTGCAGGGATACCAGGTAGTAATGAGGCTATATACAAGGAGTACTAGTCCTGAGTCAATGTACAGGGATACCAGGTAGTAATGAGGCTATAAACAAGGAGTACTAGTCCTGAGTCAATGTGCAGGGATACCAGGTAGTAATGAGGAGGTACTAGTCCTGAGTCAATGCAGGGATACCAGGTAGTAATGAGGCTATAAACAAGGAGTACTAGTCCTGAGTCAATGTGCAGGGATACCAGGTAGTAATGAGGCTATATACAAGGAGTACTAGTCCTGAGTCAATGTGCAGGGATACCAGGTAGTAATGAGGCTATATACAAGGAGTACTAGTCCTGAGTCAATGTGCAGGGATACCAGGTAGTAATGAGGCTATATACAAGGAGTACTAGTCCTGAGTCAATGTGCAGGGATACCAGGTAGTAATGAGGCTATAAACAAGGAGTACTAGTCCTGAGTCAATGTGCAGGGATACCAGGTAGTAATGAGGCTATATGAGTCCTAGTCTAGGGATACCAGGTAGTAATGAGGCTATATGAGTCAGTCCTGAGTCAATGTGCAGGGATGCCAGGTAGTAATGAGGTTATATACAAGGAGTACTAGTCCTGAGACAATGTGCAGGGATACCAGGTAGTAATGAGGCTATAATACAAGGAGTACTAGTCCTGAGTCAATGTGCAGGGATACCAGGTAGTAATGAGGCTATAAACAAGGATAACTAGTCCTGAGTCAATGTGCAGGGATACCAGGTAGTAATGAGGCTGTATACAAGGAGTACTAGTCCTGAGTCAATGTGCAGGGATGCCAGGTAGTAATGAGGTTATATACAAGGAGTACTAGTCCTGAGACAATGTGCAGGGATACCAGGTAGTAATGAGGCTATATACAAGGAGTACTAGTCCTGAGACAATGTGCAGGGATACCAGGTAGTAATGAGGCTATAAACAAGGAGTACTAGTACTGAGTCAATGTGCAGGGATACCAGGTAGTAATGAGGCTATATACAAGGAGTACTAGTCCTGAGTCAATGTGCAGGGATACCAGGTAGTAATGAGGCTATATACAAGGAGTACTAGTCCTGAGACAATGTGCAGGGATACCAGGTAGTAATGAGGCTATAAACAAGGAGTACTAGTCCTGAGTCAATGTGCAGGGATGCCAGGTGGTAATGAGGTTATATACAAGGAGTACTAGTCCTGAGACAATGTGCAGGGATACCAGGTAGTAATGAGGCTATATACAAGGAGTACTAGTCCTGAGTCAATGTGCAGGGATACCAGGTAGTAATGAGGCTATAAACAAGGAGTACTAGTCCTGAGTCAATGTGCAGGGATACCAGGTAGTAATGAGGTTATATACAAGGAGTACTAGTCCTGAGACAATGTGCAGGGATACCAGGTAGTAAATAGGCTATAAACAAGGAGTACTAGTCCTGAGTCAATGTGCAGGGATACCAGGTAGTAATGAGGCTATAAACAAGGAGTACTAGTCCAAAGTCAATGTGCAGGGATACCAGGTAGTAATGAGGCTATAAACAAGGAGTACTAGTACTGAGTCAATGTGCAGGGATACCAGGTAGTAATGAGGCTATATACAAGGAGTACTAGTCCTGAGTCAATGTGCAGGGATACCAGGTAGTAATGAGGCTATATACAAGGAGTACTAGTCCTGAGTCAATGTGCAGGGATGCCAGGTAGTAATGAGGTTATATACAAGGAGTACTAGTCCTGAGACAATGTGCAGGGATACCAGGTAGTAATGAGGCTATAAACAAGGAGTACTAGTCCTGAGTCAATGTGCAGGGATACCAGGTAGTAATGAGGTTATGTACAAGGAGTACTAGTCCTGAGTCAATGTGCAGGGATACCAGGTAGTAATGAGGCTATATACAAGGAGTACTAGTCCTGAGTCAATGTGCAGGGATACCAGGTAGTAATGAGGCTATATGCAGGGACAAGGAGTACTAGTCCTGAGTCAATGTGCAGGGGGATGCCAGGTAGTAGGGATGAGGTTATATACAAGGAGTACTAGTCCTGAGTCAATGTGCAGGGATACCAGGTAGTAATGAGGCTATAGTACTAGTCCTGAGTCAATGTGCAGGGATGCCAGGTAGTAATGAGGTTATATACAAGGAGTACTAGTCCTGAGTCAATGTGCAGGGATACCAGGTAGTAATGAGGCTATATACAAGGAGTACTAGTCCTGAGTCAATGTGCAGGGATGCCAGGTAGTAATGAGGTTATATACAAGGAGTACTAGTCCTGAGTCAATGTGCAGGGATACCAGGTAGTAATGAGGCTATATACAAGGAGTACTAGTCCTGAGTCAATGTGCAGGGATGCCAGGTAGTAATGAGGTTATATACAAGGAGTACTAGTCCTGAGACAATGTGCAGGGATACCAGGTAGTAATGAGGCTATAAACAAGGAGTACTAGTCCTGAGTCAATGTGCAGGGATGCCAGGTGGTAATGAGGTTATATACAAGGAGTACTAGTCCTGAGACAATGTGCAGGGATACCAGGTAGTAATGAGGCTATATACAAGGAGTACTAGTCCTGAGTCAATGTGCAGGGATACCAGGTAGTAATGAGGCTATATACAAGGAGTACTAGTCCTGAGTCAATGTGCAGGGATACCAGGTAGTAATGAGGCTATAAACAAGTAGTACTAGTCCTGAGTCAATGTGCAGGGATACCAGGTAGTAATGAGGCTATATACAAGGAGTACTAGTCCTGAGACAATGTGCAGGGATACCAGGTAGTAATGAGACTATAAACAAGGAGTACTAGTCCTGAGACAATGTGCAGGGATACCAGGTAGTAATGAGACTATAAACAAGGAGTACTAGTCCTGAGACAATGTGCAGGGATACCAGGTAGTAATGAGGCTATAAACAAGGAGTACTACTACTTCAATATGGTTACTTTGCTGTCTGATCATAATCTGACACTTATAGCCAGAAAGCTGTCTAAGAGCAGGTTTAACCTCTCTACTGTTAGAAAGCCGGATCAACTCAAAATACCTAAGAGTGAATTAAACTATTTTGAAAAAGCAATTAAGGGAATAAACTGGAATGATCTCTTGTCCTATACAGACGTGGAAGCTGATAGTCAGATTTTTTCTATCCACAATCCAGACTACAATAAATGGCTTCCTAAAGAAAATCAAATCCAAACCTGGCCAAAAGAGCACTCTTCCTTGGCTAAATGGAGAAATCTGGAAATTGATATCACATTCCCAGTGGGTCAGAAGTTTACATACACTCAATTAGTATTTGGAAGAATTGAATTTAAATTGTTTAACTTGGGTCAAAATCTATGGGTGTGTGGGTAGAGTCTAGTGAGTGTGTGGGTAGAGTCTCGTGAGTGTGTGGGTAGAGTCTAGAGAGTGTGTGGGTAGTCTAGTGAGTGTGAGGGTAGAGTCTCGTGAGTGTGTGGGTAGAGTCTAGAGAGTGTGTGGGTAGAGTCTAGTGACTGTGTGTGTAGAGTCTTTTGAGTGTGTGGGTAGAGTCTAGAGAGTGTGTGGGTAGAGTCTAGAGAGTGTGTGGGTAGAGTCTAGAGAGTGTGTGGGTAGAGTCTAGAGAGTGTGTGGGTAGAGTCTTTTGAGTGTGTGGGTAGAGTCTTTTGAGTGTGTGGGTAGAGTCTAGAGAGTGTGTGGGTAGAGTCTAGAGAGTGTGTGGGTAGAGTCTAGAGAGTGTGAGGGTAGAGTCTAGAGAGTGTGAGGGTAGAGTCTTTTGAGTGTGTGGGTAGAGTCTAGAGAGTGTGAGGGTAGAGTCTAGAGAGTGTGAGGGTAGAGTCTTTTGAGTGTGTGGGTAGAGTCTAGAGAGTGTGAGGGTAGAGTCTAGAGAGTGTGAGGGTAGAGTCTTTTGAGTGTGTGGGTAGAGTCTAGAGAGTGTGTGGGTAGTCTAGAGAGTGTGTGGGTAGAGTCTTTTGAGTGTGTGGGTAGAGTCTTTTGAGTGTGTGGGAATACCTAGGATAGGGTAAGTAAGGGTAAGTAATCCTTCTCACCCCCCTTCTCCCCCAACAAGATTTAGATGAGTGGCTGTTCCACTGGTTGTCATAAGTGTATGCACCAATTTGTGTCGCTCTGGATAAGAGCGTCTGCTAAATGACTTAAATGTAAATGTAAATGGGTAGAGTCTAGAGAGTGTGTGGGTAGAGTCTAGAGAGTGTGAGGGTAGAGTATTTTGAGTGTGTGGGTAGAGTCTAGAGAGTGTGAGGGTAGTGTCTAGAGAGTGTGAGGGTAGAGTCTTTTGAGTGTGTGGGTAGAGTCTAGAGAGTGTGTGGGTAGTCTAGAGAGTGTGTGGGTAGAGTCTTTTGAGTGTGTGGGTAGAGTCTTTTGAGTGTGTGGGTAGAGTCTAGAGAGTGTGTGGGTAGAGTCTAGAGAGTGTGTGGGTAGTCTAGAGAGTGTGTGGGTAGAGTCTTTTGAGTGTGTGGGTAGAGTCTAGAGAGTGTGAGGGTAGAGTCTAGAGAGTGTGTGGGTAGAGTCTAGAGAGTGTGTGGGTAGAGTCTAGAGAGTGTGTGGGTAGAGTCTAGAGAGTGTGTGGGTAGTCTAGTGAGTGTGAGGGTAGAGTCTAGAGAGTGTGAGGGTAGAGTCTAGAGAGTGTGTGGGTAGAGTCTTTTGAGTGTGTGGGTAGAGTCTAGAGAGTGTGAGGGTAGAGTCTAGAGAGTGTGTGGGTAGAGTCTAGAGAGTGTGAGGGTAGAGTCTAGAGAGTGTGAGGGTAGAGTCTAGAGAGTGTGAGGGTAGAGTCCAGTGAGTGTGTGGGTAGAGTCTTTTGAGTGTGAGGGTAGAGTCTAGAGAGTGTGTGGGTAGAGTCTAGAGTGTGAGGGTAGAGTCTAGAGAGTGTGTGGGTAGAGTCTAGAGAGTGTGAGGGTAGAGTCTAGAGAGTGTGTGGGTAGAGTCTAGAGAGTGTGTGGGTAGAGTCTAGTGAGTGTGAGGGTAGAGTCTAGAGAGTGTGTGGGTAGAGTCTAGAGAGTGTGTGGGTAGAGTCTAGTGAGTGTGAGGGTAGAGTCTAGAGAGTGTGTGGGTAGAGTCCGGTGAGTTTGTAATAACACACCTTCTTTGCCCTCTCTGAGGATTGTACAGTGCCACCGTCGTGGAATGCTCACCATGACTGTGCCACCCCCTCCTTCTCATTGGCTGACGTGAGTTAAACATTTCAACTCTTTAATCTTCGCAAGGCCTCTGGACCAGACTACATCCCTAGCCGTGTCCTCAGAGCATGCACAGACCAACTGGGTTAGGGTTAGGGTTAGGGTTAGGGTTAGGGTTAGGGTTAGGGTTAGGGTCCCTAGCCGTGTCCTCAGAGCATGCACAGACCAACTGGCCGGTTTGTTTACAGTCATATTTAATCTCTCCCTACCCCAGTCTGTTGTCCCAACATGCTTCAAGATGGCTAGCATTGTTCCCTTACCAAAGAAGGCAACTATAACTGAACTAAATGACTACCGCCCCCTAGCACTCACTTCTGTCATCATGAAGTGCTTTGAGAGTGTCACGTTCTGACCTTAGTTCCTTTGTTTTGTCTTTTGTTTTAGTATGGTCAGGGTGTGAGTTGGGGTGGGTTGTCTATGTTAGTTTTAGTATGGTCAGGGTGTGAGTTGGGGTGGGTTGTCTGTTGTTTTAGTATGGTCAGGGTGTGAGTTGGGGTGGGTTGTCTGTTGTTTTAGTATGGTCAGGGTGTGAGTTGGGGTGGGTTGTCTGTTGTTTTAGTATGGTCAGGATGTGAGTTGGGTGGGTTGTCTATGTTAGTTTTAGTATGGTCAGGATGTGAGTTGGGGTGGGTTGTCTTTTGTTTTAGTATGGTCAGGATGTGAGTTGGGTGGGTTGTCTATGTTAGTTTTAGTATGGTCAGGGTGTGAGTTGGGTGGGTTGTCTGTTGTTTTAGTATGGTCAGGATGTGAGTTGGGGTGGGTTGTCTATGTTAGTTTTAGTATGGTCAGGGTGTGAGTTGGGTGGGTTGTCTGTTGTTTTTAGTATGGTCAGGATGTGAGTTGGGGTGGGTTGTCTATGTTAGTTTTAGTATGGTCAGGGTGTGAGTTGGGTGGGTTGTCTGTTGTTTTAGTATGGTCAGAACAGGGCTCCGGGCAGCCGGCGGAAATGGAGGAAAACTCGCCTCCCTGCGGACCTGGCATCCTTTCACTCCCTCCTCTCTACATTTTCCTCCTCTGTCTCTGCTGCTAAAGCCACTTTCTACCATTCTAAATTCCAAGCATCTGCCTCTAACCCTAGGAAGCTCTTTGCCACCTTCTCCTCCCTCCTGAATCCTCCCCCCCCTCCCTCCTCCCTCTCTGCAGATGACTTCGTCAACCATTTTGAAAAGAAGGTCGATGACATCCGATCCTCGTTTGCTAAGTCAACGACACCGCTGGTTCTGCTCACACTGCCCTACCCTATGCTCTGACCTCTTTCTCCCCTCTCTCTCCAGATGAAATCTCGCGTCTTGTGACGGCCGGCCGCCCAACAACCTGCCCGCTTGACCCTATCCCCTCCTCTCTTCTCCAGACCATTTCCGGAGACCTTCTCCCTTACCTTACCTCGCTCATCAACTCATCCCTGACCGCTGGCTACGTCCCTCCCGTCTTCAAGAGAGCGAGAGTTGCACCCCTTCTGAAAAAACCTACACTCGATCCCTCCGATGTCAACAACTACAGACCAGTATCCCTTCTCTCTTTTCTCTCCAAAACTCTTGAGCGTGCCGTCCTTGGCCAGCTCTACCGCTATCTCTCTCAGAATGACCTTCTTGATCCAAATCAGTCAGGTTTCAAGACTAGTCATTCAACTGAGACTGCTCTTCTCTGTATCACGGAGGCGCTCCGCACTGCTAAAGCTAACTCTCTCTCCTCTGCTCTCATCCTTCTAGACCTATCGGCTGCCTTCGATACTGTGAACCATCAGATCCTCCTCTCCACCCTCTCCGAGTTGGGCATCTGGGTTGCGTCCTACCTGACAGGTGCTCCTACCAGGTGGCGTGGCGAGAATCTGTCTCCTCACCACGCGCTCTCACCACTGGTGTCCCCCAGGGCTCTGTTCTAGGCCCTCTCTTATTCTCGCTATACACCAAGTCACTTGGCTCTGTCATAACCTCACATGGTCTCTCCTATCATTGCTATGCAGACGACACACAATTAATCTTCTCCTTTCCCCCTTCTGACCAGGTGGCGAATCGCATCTCTGCATGTCTGGCAGACATATCAGTGTGGATGACGGATCACCACCTCAAGCTGAACCTCAGCAAGACGGAGCTCCTCTTCCTCCCGGGGAAGGACTGCCCGTTCCATGATCTCGCCATCACGGTTACTCCATTGTGTCCTCCTCCCAGGCGCTAAGAAGTTGGCGTGATCCTGGGACGTTCTCAACTAACATCAAGGCGGTGTCCCGTTCCTGTAGGTTCATGCTCTACAACATCCGGGACCCTGCCTCACACAGGAAGCGGCGCAGGTCTAATCCAGGCACTTGTCATCTCCCGTCTTGATTACTGCAACTCGCTGTTGGCTGGGCTCCCTGCCTGTGCCATTAAACCCTACAACTCATCCAGAACGCCGCAGCCCGTCTGGTGTTCAACCTTCCCAAGTTCTCTCACGTCACCCCGCTCCTCCGCTCTCTCCACTGGCTTCCAGTTGAAGCTCGCATCCGCTACAAGACCATGGTGCTCGCCTACGGGCTGTGAGGGGGAACGGCACCTCAGTACCTCCAGGCTCTGATCAGGCCCTACACCCAAACAAGGGCACTGCGTTCATCCACCTCTGGCCTGCTCGCCTCCCTACCACTGAGGAAGTACAGTTCCCGCTCAGCCCAGTCAAAACTGTTCGCTGCTCTGGCCCCCAATGGTGGAACAAACTCCCTCACGACGCCAGGACAGCGGAGTCAATCACCACCTTCCGGAGACACCTGAAACCCCACCTCTTCAAGGAATACCTAGGATAGGGTAAGTAAGGGTAAGTAATCCTTCTCACCCCCCTTCTCCCCCCCAACAAGATTTAGATGCAAGTGGCTGTTCCACTGGTTGTCATAAGGTGTATGCACCAATTTGTAAGTCGCTCTGGATAAGAGCGTCTGCTAAATGACTTAAATGTAATGTAAATGGATGTGAGTTGGGGTGGGTTGTCTATGTTAGTTTTAGTATGGTCAGGGTGTGAGTTGGGGTGGGTTGTCTGTTGTTTTAGTATGGTCAGGGTGTGAGTTGGGGTGGGTTGTCTATGTTAGTTTTAGTATGGTCAGGGTGTGAGTTGGGGTGGGTTGTCTGTTGTTTTAGTATGGTCAGGGTGTGAGTTGGGGTGGGTTGTCTGTTGTTTTAGTATGGTCAGGGTGTGAGTTGGGGTGGGTTGTCTGTTGTTTTAGTATGGTCAGGGTGTGAGTTGGGGTGGGTTGTCTGTTGTTTTAGTATGGTCAGGGTGTGAGTTGGGGTGGGTTGTCTGTTGTTTTAGTATGGTCAGGGTGTGAGTTGGGGTGGGTTGTCTGTTGTTTTAGTATGGTCAGGGTGTGAGTTGGGGTGGGTTGTCTATGTTAGTTTTAGTATGGTCAGGGTGTGAGTTGGGGTGGGTTGTCTGTTGTTTTAGTATGGTCAGGGTGTGAGTTGGGGTGGGTTGTCTATGTTAGTTTTAGTATGGTCAGGGTGTGAGTTGGGGTGGGTTGTCTGTTGTTTTAGTATGGTCAGGGTGTGAGTTGGGGTGGGTTGTCTGTTGTTTTAGTATGGTCAGGGTGTGAGTTGGGGTGGGTTGTCTGTTGTTTTAGTATGGTCAGGGTGTGAGTTGGGGTGGGTTGTCTATGTTAGTTTTAGTATGGTCAGGGTGTGAGTTGGGGTGGGTTGTCTGTTGTTTTAGTATGGTCAGGGTGTGAGTTGGGTGGGTTGTCTGTTGTTTTAGTATGGTCAGGGTGTGAGTTGGGGTGGGTTGTCTATGTTAGTTTTAGTATGGTCAGGGTGTGAGTTGGGTGGGTTGTCTGTTGTTTTAGTATGGTCAGGGTGTGAGTTGGGGTGGGTTGTCTATGTTAGTTTTAATATGGTCAGGGTGTGAGTTGGGTGGGTTGTCTGTTGTTTTAGTATGGTCAGGGTGTGAGTTGGGGTGGGTTGTCTGTTGTTTTAGTATGGTCAGGGTGTGAGTTGGGGTGGGTTGTCTGTTGTTTTAGTATGGTCAGGGTGTGAGTTGGGGTGGGTTGTCTATGTTAGTTTTAATATGGTCAGGGTGTGAGTTGGGGTGGGTTGTCTGTTGTTTTAGTATGGTCAGGGTGTGAGTTGGGTGGGTTGTCTGTTGTTTTAGTATGGTCAGGGTGTGAGTTGGGTGTGTTGTCTGTTGTTTTAGTATGGTCAGGGTGTGAGTTGGGGTGGGTTGTCTATGTTAGTTTTAGTATGGTCAGGGTGTGAGTTGGGTGGGTTGTCTATGTTAGTTTTAGTATGGTCAGGGCGTGAGTTGGGTGGGTTGTCTGTTGTTTTAGTATGGTCAGGGTGTGAGTTGGGGTGGGTTGTCTATGTTAGTTTTAGTATGGTCAGGGTGTGAGTTGGGGTGGGTTGTCTGTGTTAGTTTTAGTGTGGTCAGGGTGTGAGTTGGGTGGGTTGTCTGTTGTTTTAGTATGGTCAGGGTGTGAGTTGGGTGGGTTGTCTGTTGTTTTAGTATGGTCAGGGCGTGAGTTGGGTGGGTTGTCTGTTGTTTTAGCATGGTCAGGGTGTGAGTTGGGGTGGGTTGTCTGTTGTTTTAGTATGGTCAGGGTGTGAGTTGGGGTGGGTTGTCTATGTTAGTTTTAATATGGTCAGGGTGTGAGTTGGGGTGGGTTGTCTGTTGTTTTAGTATGGTCAGGGTGTGAGTTGGGGTGGGTTGTCTATGTTAGTTTTAGTATGGTCAGGGTGTGAGTTGGGGTGGGTTGTCTGTTGTTTTAGTATGGTCAGGGTGTGAGTTGGGGTGGGTTGTCTATGTTAGTTTTAGTATGGTCAGGGTGTGAGTTGGGGTGGGTTGTCTGTTGTTTTAGTATGGTCAGGGTGTGAGTTGGGGTGGGTTGTCTATGTTAGTTTTAGTATGGTCAGGGTGTGAGTTGGGGTGGGTTGTCTGTTGTTTTAGTATGGTCAGGGTGTGAGTTGGGTGGGTTGTCTGTTGTTTTAGTATGGTCAGGGTGTGAGTTGGGGTGGGTTGTCTGTTGTTTTAGTATGGTCAGGGTGTGAGTTGGGGTGGGTTGTCTATGTTAGTTTTAGTATGGTCAGGGTGTGAGTTGGGGTGGGTTGTCTGTTGTTTTAGTAGGGTGTGAGTTGGGGTGGGTTGTCTATGTTGTTTTAGTATGGTCAGGGTGTGAGTTGGGGTGGGTTGTCTGTTGTTTTAGTATGGTCAGGGTGTGAGTTGGGTGGGTTGTCTGTTGTTTTAGTATGGTCAGGGTGTGAGTTGGGGTGGGTTGTCTATGTTAGTTTTAGTATGGTCAGGGTGTGAGTTGGGGTGGGTTGTCTATGTTAGTTTTAGTATGGTCAGGGTGTGAGTTGGGGTGGGTTGTCTATGTTAGTTTTAGTATGGTCAGGGTGTGAGTTGGGGTGGGTTGTCTATGTTAGTTTTAGTATGGTCAGGGTGTGAGTTGGGGTGGGTTGTCTGTTGTTTTAGTATGGTCAGGGTGTGAGTTGGGGTGGGTTGTCTATGTTAGTTTTAATATGGTCAGGGTGTGAGTTGGGGTGGGTTGTCTATGTTAGTTTTAGTATGGTCAGGGTGTGAGTTGGGGTGGGTTGTCTATGTTAGTTTTAGTATGGTCAGGGTGTGAGTTGGGGTGGGTTGTCTATGTTAGTTTTAGTATGGTCAGGGTGTGAGTTGGGGTGGGTTGTCTATGTTAGTTTTAGTATGGTCAGGGTGTGAGTTGGGGTGGGTTGTCTATGTTAGTTTTAATATGGTCAGGGTGTGAGTTGGGGTGGGTTGTCTATGTTAGTTTTAGTATGGTCAGGGTGTGAGTTGGGGTGGGTTGTCTGTTGTTTTAGTATGGTCAGGGTGTGAGTTGGGGTGGGTTGTCTATGTTAGTTTTAATATGGTCAGGGTGTGAGTTGGGGTGGGTTGTCTATGTTAGTTTTAGTATGGTCAGGGTGTGAGTTGGGGTGGGTTGTCTATGTTAGTTTTAATATGGTCAGGGTGTGAGTTGGGGTGGGTTGTCTATGTTAGTTTTACTATGGTCAGGGTGTGAGTTGGGGTGGGTTGTCTATGTTAGTTTTAGTATGGTCAGGGTGTGAGTTGGGGTGGGTTGTCTGTTGTTTTAGTATGGTCAGGGTGTGAGTTGGCGTGGGTTGTCTATGTTAGTTTTGGTATGGTCAGGGTGTGAGTTGGGGTGGGTTGTCTATGTTAGTTTTAATATGGTCAGGGTGTGAGTTGGGGTGGGTTGTCTGTGTTAGTTTTTCTATATGTTCTATTTCTGTGTTTACATTTACATTACATTTAAGTCATTTAGCAGACGCTCTTATCCAGAGCGACTTACAAATTGTGTTTGGCCTGATATGGTTCTTAATCAGAGGCAGCTGTCTATCGTTGTCCCTGATTGAGAACCATATCTAGGGAGGCTGTTTTCAATTGTGTTTTGTGGTAATTTTCACTCTTTGTGTGTCTATGCACCAGATAGAACTGTTTCGGTTTTCACTTTGTTGTTTTGTAATTTGAAGTGTTCATTTCGGATTAATATTAAATAAGATGAACACTAACCACGCTGCGGTTTGGTCCTCTCCTCCTTCCACCCAAGACAACCATTACAGAGAGGCTAGTCAAGGATCATATCACCGCCACCTTACCGGTCACCCTAGACCCATTTTAGTTTGCATACTGCCCCAACAGGTCCACAGATGACTCAATCGCCATCACACTGCACACTGCCCTATCCCATCTGGACAAAAATAATACATACAGTTGATGTTGGAAGTTTACATACACTTAGGTTGGAGTCATTAAAACTAGTTTTTCAACCACTCCACAAATGTCTTGTTAACCTGTTGCGACGAGCAAACCCGTATCCGGGAGTGTAATTATAGCCTCAAGCTCATTACCATAACGCAACGTTAACTATTCATGAAAATCGCAAATGAAATGAAATAAATATATTGGCTCACAAGCTTAGCCTTTTGTTAACAACACTGTCATCTCAGATTTTCAAAAAATGCTTTTCAACCATAGCTACACAAGCATTTGTGTAAGAGTATTGATAGCGAGCATAGCATTAAGCCTAGCATTCAGCAGGCAACATTTTCCCAAAAACAAGAAAAGCATTCAAATAAAATCATTTACCTATGAAGAACTTCGGATGTTTTCAATGAGGAGACTCTCAGTTAGATAGCAAATGTGCAGTTTTTCCCAAAAGATTATATGTGTAGGAGAAATCGCTCCGTTTTCACGTTTGGCTAAGAAAACCCCCCGAAAATTCAGTCATTACAACACAAACTTTTTCCAAATTAACTCCATAATATCGACAGAAACATGGCAAACATTGTTTAGAATCAATCCTCAAGGTGTTTTTCACATATCTATTCGATGATAAGTCACTCGTGGCAGTTTGGTTTCTCCTCTGTTCAAAATGGAAAAATGCACGCACCTGGAGATTACGCAATAGTTTCGACGGAGGACACCGAGCGGACACCTGGTAAATGTAGTCTCTTATGGTCAATTTTCCAATGATATGCCTACAAATACGTCACAATGCTGCAAACACCTTGGGGAAACGACAGAAAGTGTAGGCTCATTCCTTGCGCATTCACAGCCATATAAGGAGACATTGGAACACGACTCCTCAAAAATCTGGCTCACTTCCTGTATGAAATTTCATCTTGGTTTCGCCTGTAGCATTAGTTCTGTGGCACTCACAGACAATATCTTTGCAGTTTTGGAAACGTCAGAGTGTTTTCTTTCCAAAGCTGTCAATTATATGCATAGTCGAGCATCTTTCTTGACAAAATATCTTGTTTAAAACGGGAACATTTTTCATCCAAAAATGAAATACTGCCCCCAGAGGTTCAAGAGGTTAACAAACTATAGTGTTGGCAAGTCAGTTAGGGTATCTACTTTGTGCGTAACACAAGTAATTTCAAACAATTGTTTACATACAGAAGCTTCAAGAAGCTTGGAGGTGTACCTGTGGATGTATTTGAAGGCCTACCTTCAAACTCATTGCCTCATTGCTTGACATCATGGAAAAATCAAAAGAAATCAGCCAAGACCTGAAAAAACATTGTAGACCTCCACAAGTCTGGTTCATCCTTGGGAGCAATTTCCAAACGCCTGAAGGTACCACGTTCATCTGTACAAACAATAGTACGCAAGTATAAACACCATGGGACTACGCAGCTGTCAAACCTCTCAGGAAGGAGATACGTTCTGTCTCCTAGAGTGGAACGTACTTTAGTGCGAAAAGTGCAAATCAATCCCAGAACAACAGGAAAGGACCTTGTGAAGATGCTGGAGAAGACAGATACAAAGGTATTTATTTCCACAGTAAAACAAGTCCTATATCGACAGCAAGGAAGAAGCCACTGCTCCATATTTGCCATAAAAAAGCCAGACTACGGTTTGCAACTGCACATGGGGACAAAGATCATGCGTTTTGGAGAAATATCCTCTGGTCTGATGAAAAGAAAATTGATTTTTTTTGGCCCTAATGACCATCGTTATTTTTCGAGGAAAAAGGGGGAGGCTTGTAAGCCGAAGAACACCATCCCAACCTTGAAGAACGGCGGTGGCAGCATCATGTTGTGGGGGTGCTTTGCTGCAGGAGGGACTGGTGCACTTCACAAAATAGATGGCATCATGAGGATGGAAAATTATGTGGATATATTGAAGCTACATCTCAAGACGTCAGTCAGGTAGTTAAAGCCTGGTCGCAAATGGGTCTTCCAAAAGAACAATGACCCCAAGCATACTTCCAAAGTTGTGGCAAAATGCTTTAGGACAACATAGTCAAGGTATTGGAGTGGCCATTACAAAGCTCTGACCCGAGTCCTATAGAAAATGTGTAGTCAGAATTGAAAAAGCATGTGCGAGCAAGGAGGCCTACAAACCTGATTCAGTTACACCAGCTCTGTCGAGAGGAATGGGCCAAAATTCACACAACTTATTGTGGGAATCTTGTGGAAGGCTACCCGAAATATTTGACCCAACTTAAACAATTTAAAGGCAATGCTACCATATTTGACCCAAGTTCAACAATTTAAAGGGAATTCGACCAAATACTAATTCAGTGCATGTAAACTTCTGACACAATGGGAATGTGATGAAAGAAATAAAAGCTGAAATGAATCACCCTCTCTACTATTATTCTGACATGTCACATTCTTAAAATGAAGTGGTGATCCTAACTGACCTATAACATTTTACTGGGATTAAATGTCAGAAATTGTGATAAACTGAGTTTAAATGTATTTAAATGTATTTAAGGTGTATGTACACTTCCGAAATCAACTGTATGTAAGAATGCTATTCATTGACTACAGCTCAGAATTCAACACCATAGTACCCTCCAAACTCATTATCAAGCTGGAGGCCCTGGTCTCAACCCCTCCCTGGGCAACTGAGTCCTGGACTTTCTGATATATAGGAGGCTGAAGATATTTTGGCCTGTCACCTGTCACCAAAAACCCTGACAAACTTTTACAGATGCACAATAGAGACCATCCTGTAGGGCTGTATCACCGCCTGGTACGGCAACTGCACCGCCCTCAACCGCAAGGCTCTCCAGGGGGTGGTTTGGTCTGCACAACGCATCACTGGGGGCAAACTACCTGCCCTACATGACACCTACAGCACCCGATGTCACCGGAAGGCCAAAAAGATCATCAAGGACAACAACCACCCGAGCCACTGCCTGTTCACACTGCTATCATCCAGAAGGTGAGGTCAGTACAGGTGCATCAAAGCTGGGACTGAGAGATTGAAAACAGCTTCCATCTCAAGGCCATCAGACTGTTAAATAGCTATTACTAACTCAGTGAGGCTGCTGCCTACACTGAGGCCCAATCACTGGTCACTTTAAATTCGTATGGCTGCAGGGGCACTATTGAGCAGCTTGGATGAAAGGTACCCAGAGGTGCCCAGAGTAAACGGCCTGCTCCTCAGTCTCAGTTGCTAATATATGCATATTATTATTAGTATTGAATAGAAAACACTCTGAAATTTCTAAAACTGTTTGAATGATGTCTGTGAGTATAACAACTCATATGGCAGGTAAAAACCTGAGAATAAATCCAAACAGGAAGTGAGAATTCTGAGGTTGGTATATATTCAACCCATTCCCTATTGAAATCCCCCTGAGATATGAATGAAGATTCACTTCCTAGGGCTTCCACTAGATGTCAACCGTCTATAGCAATTTGAATGAGGCTTCTATTGTGTTGTGGGACTGAATGAGAGGGGAATGAGTCAGACTACTGGCAGAGAGACAGTTCCAGGTCATGCGCATACCGCATGATAACTTCCTGCGTTACGTTCCTCTTCAAGACACAAAGGAATTCTCTGGTTGGAACTTTATTGAAGATTTATGATAAAAACATCCTAATGATTGATTCTGTACTTAGTTTGAAAAGTTTCTTCGACCTGTAATATAAGTTTTTGAAGATTTTGTCAGAAAAAATGGTCGACAAGCACCAGCGATTGGATAGGTGTACCAAACGAGCTAACACAAATAGCTAATTGGACATAAATAACGGACATTATCGAACAAATCAAGCATTTATTGTGGACCTGGGATTCATGGGAGTGCATTCTGATGAAAATCAAAGGTAAGGGAATATTTAGCATGTAATTTATGGTTTATGTTGACTACAACATGGCGGTAAATTTGACTTGATTGTTCTGAGAGCCGTCTCAGATTATTGCATGGTTTGCTTTTTCCTTAAAGTTTTTTTGAAATCTGACACAGCGGTTGCATTAAGGAGAGGTATATCTATAATTTCATGTGTATAACTTGTATTATCATCTACATTTATGATGAGTATTTCTGTTGAATCGATGGGGCTATGCAAAATCACTGGATGTTTTTGGAACTAGTGAATGTAACGTGCCAATGTAAACTCAGATGTTTGATATAAATATGAACTTTATCAAACAAAACATACATGTATTGTGTAACATGAAGTCCTATGAGTGTCATCTGATGAAGATCATCATAGGTTAGTGATTAATTTTATCTCTATTTGTGCTTTTTGTGACTCCTCTCTTTGGCTGGGAAATGGCTGTGTTTATTGTGGTTTGGTGGTGGCCTAACATAATTGTTTGTGGTGCTTTCGCCGTAAAGCTTATTTGAAATCGGACACTGTGGTGGGATTAGTAGGCAAGTTGAGAACAAGTTCTCATTTACAATTGCGACCTGGCCAAGTTAAAGCAAAGCAGTTTGACAGATACAACGACACAGAGTTACACATGGAGTAAAACAAACATACAGTCAATAATACAGTATAAACAAGTCTATATACAATGTGAGCAAATGAGGTGAGAAGGGAGGTAAAGGCAAAAAAGGCCATGGTGGGAAAGTATATACAATATAGCAAGTAAAACACTGGAATGGTAGTTTTGCAATGGAAGAATGTGCAAAGTAGAAATAAAAATAATGGGGTGCAAAGGAGCAAAATAAATAAATAAATGAAATACAGTTGGGAAAGAGGTAGTTGTTTGGGCTAAATTATAGGTGGGCTATGTACAGGTGCAGTAATCTGTGAGCTGCTCTGACAGTTGGTGCTTAAAGCTAGTGAGGGAGAAAAGTGTTTCCAGTTTCAAAGATTTTTGTAGTTCATTCCAGTCATTGGCAGCAGAGAACTGGAAGGAGAGGCAGCCGAAGAAAGAATTGGTTTTGGGGGTGACTAGAGAGATATACCTGCTGAAGCATGTGCTACAGGTGGGAGATGCTATGGTGACCAGCGAGCTGAGATAAGGTGGGACTTTACCTAGCAGGGTCTTGTAGATGACATGGAGCCAGTGGGTTTGGCGATGAGTATGAAGCGAGGGCCAGCCAACGAGAGCGTACAGGTCGCAATGGTGGGTAGTATATGGGGCTTTGGTGACAAAACAGATTGCACTGTGATAAACTGCATCCAATTTGTTGAGTAGGGTATTGGAGGCTATTTTGTAAATGACATCGCCAAAGTCGAGGATTGGTAGGATGGTCAGTTTTACAAGGGTATGTTTGGCAGCATGAGTGAAGGATGCATTGTTGCGAAATAGGAAGCCAATTCTAGATTTAACTTTGGATTGGAGATGTTTGATATGGGTCTGGAAGGAGAGTTTACAGTCTAACCAGACACCTAAGTATTTGTAGTTGTCCACGTATTCTAAGTCATTCTAAGTTATGGTATAGGGGACGGTTGCGTCTGTCGTGGAAGGATCAGAATTTGTTGGTAACATTTGTAAGATGTTTAATATTCATCAAATGTGTGTAAGTTACTTCTCATCAGAATGGTATTTTTGATAATACTGTGGTGAGGTTGCAGTTATCTGTTCTATGTCAAAACTAAGTTGCATGGGCAGCAGAGAGGGGAGAGGTCAAAGTGTCATCATGTGTAAACATATCTTATACTCCCTACCTTTCCCAGTGGGGAAAGGAGGGTTGCAGTGTCTGGAATCATTCTATGCTCCCTCTAATGTTGTTTTTATCTTAACCTATAGCCTCACTCTCCTCTCCGTGAGTTTGTCCAGGAGGTTGTATTTTGAGTTGGTTGTATCTAAATGAGAATTTGATATATGCATGTTGATATGGAGGATTTGGTTTATGGTTCTGGGGTTTGGGAAAGGAGACAAAGCTGAACGATGAATTATGTCTATGCTGTCTGACTATGTGTGTCTTTGCTATTAAAAGGAACTCAGTTGCATTGTAAGGGGGCTCTCAGAGAATTCACTGAGAGACACTGAATTTTATCTGAGAGTCACAGGATTGTGATAGAGCTCATATAATTAAAGATGGACTTTTATAACTAACTCTGACGTGTGTGTGTGTGGTTTGCTCCCATGATTTGGTAAATAGAGGAAATTTCCACGACACGTCCCACTTGGAAAAAAAAACAGGGAAAATGCAGCGCGGCAAATTCAAATGATATAAAAATCTAACTTTCATTAAATCACACATGTAAGATACTCAATTAAAGCTACAGTCGTTGTGAATCCAGCCAACATGTCAGATTTTAAAAAGCTTTTCGGCGAAAGCATAAGAATGTCAACAAAGAGGGTAGCATATTTCAACCCTGCAGGCACTACACAAAACGTTGAAATAAAATATAAAACATGCATTACCTTTGACGAGCTTCTTTTGTTGGCACTCCAATATGTCCCATAAACATCACAATTGGTCCTTTTGTTCGATTAATTCCGTCCATATATATCCAAATGTCCATTTATTTGACTCGTTTGATCCAGAAAAAAACAGCTGCCAAAAAAACGCAACGTCACTACAAAACATTTCAAAAGTTTGCCAAAGTATTTCAAACTGCTTTTGTAATACAACTTTAGGTATTTTTAAACGTTAATAATAGATCAAATTGTAGACGGGGCTATCTGTGTTCAATACAGGAAGTAAACAAACCGTGCTCCTTTATACATCTTGCGCAACTAACAATAGTGTAACGTTGTTCCAGGATGTGCTTCTTCTTCGTTGCACAAATGAATTAACCTCAACCAAATTCCAAAGACTGGTGACATCCAGTGGAAGCGGTAGGAACTGAAAACCGGTTCCTAGGAAATATCAAAGACAACTCAGGGAACAGTCAGAGGCAAAAAAAATGAATAGTTAGTCCTTGGGGTTTTGCCTGCTATATAAGTTCTGTTATACTGACGGACATGGTTCAAACAGTTTTAGAAACTTCTGAGTGTTTTCTATCCAAATATACTAATAATATGCATATCTTGTATTCCTGGCATGAGTAGCAGGAAATTGAAATTGGGCACGCTATTTATCCAAAATTGAAAATGCTGCCCCTATACCTTAAGCGGTAGGCGGCAGCATTTTCACATTCGGTGAACTTACATTTTTTAAATTTAAATATCACATATACTGTATTTTATACCATCTACTGCATCTTGCCTATACCGCTCGGCCATCGCTCATCCATATATTTATATGTACATATTCTCATTCACACCATTAGATTTGTGTTCATTAGGTAGTTGTTGGGAAATTGTTAGATTACTTGTTAGATATTACTGCACTGTTGGAACTAGAATCACAAGCATTTCCCAAAACACTCGCAATAACATCTGCTAACCATGTGTATGTGACCAATACAATTTGATTTGATTTTGATAATAGGATGTTAAAGGTAATGGTGTTGTGATAGTAGGGTATTTAAAACTTCTTGAGGATCTGCCCCTTTTTTTCTACTTTTGCCTAAAATGACTTACACAAATCTAACTGCCTGTAGCTCAGGCCCTGAAGGAAAGATATGCATTTTCTTGGTAACATTTGAAAGGAAACACTTTAAAGTTTGTAGAAATGTGAAAGGAATGTAGGAGAATTTAACACATTAGATCTGGTAAAAGATAATACAATGAAAAATCCAACTGTTTTAATTTTGTTTTTTGTACCATCATCTTTGAAATGCAAGAGATAGGCCATAATGTATTATTCCAGCCCAGTTGCAATTTAGATATTGGCCACTCGATGGCATTAGTATATGCGCAAAGTTTTAGTCTGATCCAATGACCATTGCATTTCTGTTCAAAATGTTGTATCAAGACTGCCCAAATATGCTTAACTTTTCATGTTCAAAACTGTACACTCTCCTCAAACAATAGCATGGTATTCTTTCACTGTAATAGCTACTGTAAATTGGATAGTGCAGTTAGACTTACAAGAATTTGAGCTTTCTGACAATATCAGATATGTCTATGTCCTGGGAAACTCTCTTGTTACTTACAACCTCATGCTAATCGCATTAGCCTACGTTAACTCAACCCTCCTGCAGGGGACCCATCAATCCTGAAGAAGTTTTTTAAGGTAAATGTGTTGTGATAATAGGATATTTAAGGTAATTATGTTGTGATAATGTTAAGGTTTTCTTCCGGTGAAGGAGAGAAGGAACAAAATGTAACGTGGTTATTATTAAACATCTTTAATAAAGATGATAACAAACAATACAAAAACAATGAACGTAACTTGAAAAACCGAAACAGCCTTATCTGGTGCAAACAAACACAGAGATAGGAACAAACCATGTGCTGTTCTGAGACATGTTTAACCCATGTGCTGTTCTGAGACATGCTTAACCCATGTGGTGTTCTGAGACATGTTTAACCCATGTGCTGTTCTGAGACATGCTTAACCCATGTGCTGTTCTGAGACATGCTTAACCCATGTGGTGTTCTGAGACATGCTTAACCCATGTGGTGTTCTGAGACATGTTTAACCCATGTGCTGTTCTGAGACATGCTTAACCCATGTGCTGTTCTGAGACATGTTTAACCCATGTGCTGTTCTGAGACATGTTTAACCCATGTGCTGTTCTGAGACATGTTTAACCCATGTGCTGTTCTGAGACATGTTTAACCCATGTGCTGTTCTGAGACATGTTTAACCCATGTGCTGTTCTGAGACATGTTTAACCCATGTGCTGTTCTGAGACATGTTTAACCCATGTGCTGTTCTGAGACATGTTTAACCCATGTGCTGTTCTGAGACATGTTAACCCATGTGCTGTTCTGAGACATATTTAACCCATGTGCTGTTCTGAGACATGTTAACCCATGTGCTGTTCTGAGACATATTTAACCCATGTGCTGTTCTGAGACATGTTTAACCCATGTGCTGTTCTGAGACATGTTAACCCATGTGCTGTAAACATCTGACATCGTCACCAGTCTGACTGACTCAGGAATCAGACAGCTCTGGATCAAGAAGGCTTAAGGTGTGTGTACCTGTAGATGTACGGTATATTAGAGTGAAATGTTAGAGTATCCAGATTTTCAGACTTCTACAGTTATATCCAACCAACCAAACCTCATTACACACACACACTGTGTGAGTGAAAATGCTACTGGGTTAGAGGATAATTGCCAAACCTTTGGGACCTGAGCTCTGGTTAGCCTGTCAAAGCAGGCGTGACAAAATCTCTCCAATCAACGAGAGAGGGAGAGAGAGAGAGAGAGAGATAGTTTAAAAACGTGTAGTTTATATCAGCAATTTCTAACCCTAACCCAACGAGAGTGAGAGTTTAACATCTTACAATTTATATCATCCTTTTCTCATATTTCACCCTAACCCTAATCCTAACCCAAAAACAGAGAGAGAGAGAGAGAGAGAGAGAGAGAGAGAGTTTAACATTATATAGTTTGTATCATCCCTTTTCTAAACCTAAACCTAACCCAACGAGAGAGGAGTGGAGAAAGAGTTTACCATTTTATGGTTTATTTAATCCCTTTCTAAACCTAACCCAACGAGAGATGGAGAGAGAGAGAGAGATTTAACATCTTGTAGTTTATATCATCCCTTTTCTAAACCTAACCCAACGAGAGATGGAGGGAGAGAGAGAGTTTACCATTTTATAGTTTATTTAATCCCTTTCTAACCCTAAGCCAACGAGAGATGGAGAGAGAGATTTAATATCTTGTAGTTTATATCATCCCTTTTCTAAACCTAACCCAACGAGAGATGGAGAGAGAGAGATTTAACATCTTGTAGTTTATATCATCCCTTTTCTAAACCTAACCCAAACCCAATGAGAGATGGAGTGGAGAAAGACTTTACCATTTTATAGTTTATTTAATCCCTTTCTAACCCTAAGCCAACGAGAGATGGAGAGAGAGATTTAATATCTTGTAGTTTATATCATCCCTTTTCTAAACCTAACCCAACGAGAGAGGAGTGGAGAAAGACTTTACCATTTTATAGTTGATTTCATCCCTTTCTAACCCTAACCCAACGAGAGATGGGGAGAGAGAGATTTAACATCTTGTAGTTTATATCATCCCTTATTTTGTGGTTTATCAGCCTTATAAAACACACACACACACTCACACTCAGTCAGGAAATTGACATCTCTGGACATCTCTGGACATCTATGGACATCTCTAGACATCTCTAGACATCTCTGGACATCTCTGGACAGCTCTGGACATCTCTAGACATCTCTGGACATCTCTAGACATCTCTAGACATCTCTGGATAGCTCTGGTTAGCTCTGGACATCTCTAGACATCTCTGGACATCTCTAGACATGTCTAGACATCTCTGGACATCTCTAGACATGTCTAGACATCTCTGGATAGCTCTGGACATCTCTAGACATGTCTAGACATCTCTGGACATCTCTGGACGTCTCTGGACATCTCTGGACAGCTCTGGACAACTCTGGACATCTCTAGACATCTCTGGACATCTCTAGACATCTCTAGACATCTCTGGATAGCTCTGGACATCTCTAGACATGTCTAGACATCTCTGGACATCTCTGGACAGCTCTGGACAGCTCTGGACATCTCTAGACATCTCTGGACATCTCTATACATCTCTAGACATCTCTGGATAGCTCTGGACATCTCTAGACATGTCTAGACATCTCTGGACATCTCTGGACATCTCTAGACATCTCTGGACATCTCTGGACATCTCTAGACATCTCTGGACAACTCTGGACATCTCTGGACATCTCTAGACATCTCTAGACATCTCTGGACATCTCTGGACATCTCTGGACATCTCTAGACATCTCTGGACATCTCTGGACATCTCTGGACAGCTCTGGATATCTCTGGACATCTCTAGACATCTCTAGACATCTCTGGACAGTTCTGGACATCTCTGGAGAGATCTAGACAGTTCTGGAGAGCTCTGGATCTGGAAGGCTAAAGGTGTGAGAGTGTGTTCGGCGCATGTGACAAATACAATTTGATTTGATTTGAAATGTTAAGAGCCTCACGTTTCACACTTTTAGAGTTATTACTACACTATGAAACAAAAATACATTAAATAAAGAATAATCATAAAAATCTTTGGAGCTTAAATGACATTCTGGGAAAAAATGCGAACTCGGCTCTATCATTCATTCAATCAGATGTCTCATTCATCACAAAACCAACTGATATTGCAACAACTTTAATTAATTTTTTATTGGCAAGATGAAGCAAACTTAGGTATGACATGCCAATAAAAAATACTAACACTACATATCCAAGTATATTTGACCAAATTATGAAAGACAAGAATTGTCATTTTAAATTCCGTAAAGTTAGTGTGGAGGAGGCTTTTTTTTTGTCTATCAACAATGACAAGCCACCGGGGTCTGACAACTTAAGCCTACTAGAATGTGTGTGCCCCCAGGCCTGGAGGGAAGCAAAAGTAATTCCTCTACCTAACAATAGCCATTATTAGCTTAAATAGCCAACCAATCAGCCTGCTGGGCTTCCGAGTGGCTCAGCATTTTAAGGCACTGCATCTCAGTGCAAGAAGCGTCACTACAGTCTCTGGTTTGAATCCAGGCTGTATCACATCCAGCCTTAATTGGGAGTCCCATAGGGAGGCGCACAATTGGCCCAGGATCGTCCAGGTTTGGCCAGGGTAGGCCGTCATTGTAAATAAGAATTCGTTCTTAACTGACTTGCCTAGAAATGTAAAAAAAAGATGTCAAATAAAGTTACCAACCCTTAGTAAACCTTTGGAAAAAATTGTGTTTGACCAGATGCAATGCAATTTTACAGTAAACAAATTGACAACAAACTTGCAGCATGCTTACAGAGAAGGACATTCAACGAGCGCAGCACTTACACAAATGACTGATGATTGAAGATAAAAAGATTGCCTGTTTTGTTAGACGTCAGTGCAGCTTTTGACATTATGGACCATAGTCTGCTGCTGGCAAAACGTGTGTGTTATGGCTTTACACCCCCTGGTATATTGTGGATAAAGAATTACCTGTCTAACAGAACACAGAGGGTGTTATGGCTTTACACCTCCTGCTATATTGTGGATAAAGAATTACCTGTCTAACAGAACACAGAGGGTGTTATGGCTTTACACCTCCTGCTATAATGTGGATGAAGAGTTACCTGTCTAACAGAACACAGAGGGTGTTATGGCTTTACACCTCCTGCTATAATGTGGATAAAGAGTTACCTGTCTAACAGAACACAGAGGGTGTTATGGCTTTACACCTCCTGCTATAATGTGGATAAAGAGTTACCTGTCTAACAGAACACAGAAGGTGTTATGGCTTTACACCCCCTGCTATAATGTGGATGAAGAGTTACCTGTCTAACAGAACACAGAAGGTGTTGTTTAATGGAAGCCTCTCAAACATTATCCAGGTAGAATCAGGAATTCCCCAAGGTGGCTGTCTAGACCCATTACTTTTTTTTTTACAAATAAATTGCCACTGGCTTTGAGGAAAGCCAGAGTATCTATCTATGCGGATGACTCAACCCTATACATGTCAGCTACTACAGCGACTGACATGACTGCAACACTTTTAACAAAGAGTTGCAGTTAGTTTCAGGTTGTGCGGCAAGGAATAAGTTAGTCCTAAATATTTCTAAAACTAAAAGTATTGTATTTGGGTCATATCATTCACTAAACCCTAAACCTCATCTCAACAATACCACTTCATATAATGTTTACATACCCTACATAACTCATCTCATATGTATATACTGTACTCTATACCATCTACTGCATCTTGCCTATGCCATCACTCATTCATATATTTTTATGTACATATTCTTCAGTCCTTTACACTTGTGTCTATAAGGTAGTAGTTGTGGAATTGTTAGGTTAGATTACTTGTTGGTTATTACTGCATTGTCGGAACTAGAAGCACAAGCAGTTCGCTACACTCACATTAACATCTGCTAACCATGTGTATGTGACAAATACAATTTGATTTGAACTAAATCCTGTAATAAATAATGTGGTCATTTTAAGGTGTTGAGGTGACTAAACTGCTTGGAGTTACCCTGGATTGTGATCAGTCATGGTCAAGACATATTGATACAACAGTAGCTAAGATGGGGAGAAGTCTGTCTATAATAAAGTGCTACTCTGCCTTCTTGACAGCACTATCAACAAGGCATGTCCTACAGGTCCTAGTTTCTACCTTCTTTAAAAAATATATATATTTCTCCTTTATTTAACCAGGTAGGCTAGTTGAGAACAAGTCCTCATTTACAACTGCGACCTGGCCAAGATAAAGCATAGCAGTGTGAACAGACAACAACACAGAGTTACACATGGAGTAAACAATAAACAAGTCAATAACACAGTAGAAAAAAACATGTTTTTGTCTATATACATTGTGTGCAAAAGGCATGAGGAGGTAGGCGAATAATTACAATTTAGCAGATTAACACTGGAGTGATAAATTATCAGATGGTCATGTGAAGGAAGATATACTGGTGTGAAAAAGAGCAGAAAAGTAAATAAATAAAAACAGTATGGGGATGAGGTAGGTACATTGGGTGGGCTATTTACCGACAGACTATGTACAGCTGCAGCGATCGGTTAGCTGCTCAGATAGCAGATGTTTAAAGTTGGTGGGGGAGATAAAAGTCTCCAACTTCAGCGATTTTTGCAATTCGTTCCAGTCAC
The DNA here is from genome assembly GCF_023373465.1 of Oncorhynchus keta. Lineage (NCBI taxonomy): Eukaryota > Metazoa > Chordata > Actinopteri > Salmoniformes > Salmonidae > Oncorhynchus > Oncorhynchus keta. The sequence goes on along the minus strand of NC_068428.1, from coordinate 51,146,558 downwards.
AGGCAGCAGAGAACTGGAAGGAAAGGCGGCCAAATGAGGTGTTGGCTTTAGGGATGATCAGTGAGATACACCTGCTGGAGCGCGTGCTACGGGTGGGTGTTGCCATCGTGACCAGTGAACTGAGATAAGGCGGAGCTTTACCTAGCATGGACTTGTAGATGACCTGGAGCCAGTGGGTCTGGCGACGAATATGTAGCGAGGACCAGCCGACTAGAGCATACAGGTCGCAGTGGTGGGTGGTATAAGGTGCTTTAGTAACAAAACGGATGGCACTGTGATAAACTGCATCCAGTTTGCTGTGTAGAGTATTGGAAGTTATTTTGTAGATGACATCATCGAAGTCGAGGATCGGTAGGATAGTCAGTTTTACTAGGGTAAGTTTGGCGGCGTGAGTGAAGGAGGCTTTGTTGCGGAATGGAAAGCCGACTCTAGATTTGATTTTAGGTAGCCTAGTGGTTAGAGTGTAGAGGCGGCAGGTAGCCAGTACTACATAGAGCCTTGACTACATGGAACTCTATTCCACATCAAGTTACTCATGCAAGCAGTAAAATTAGTTTCAAAAAACGTATATAAAAAAACACCTTATGCTAGGCTACCCTGGCGGCAGGGTAGCCTGGTGGTTAGAGCGTTGGACTAGAAACCGAAAGATTGCAAGTTTAAATCCCAGAGCTGATAAGGTACAAATCTGTTGTTCTGTCCCTAAACTAGGCAGTTAACCCACTGTTCCAAGGCCGTCATTGAAAATAAGAATTTGTTCTAAACTGACTTGCCTAGTTAAATAAAGGTTAAAATAAAAAATTAAAATGAAACAGACTGTGAAGCAACACAAACAATATACACATGCAGACGGTGGCAGGTAGCCTAGTGGTTAGAGTGTAGAGGCGGCAGGTAGCCTAGTGGTTAGAGTGTAGAGGCGGCAGGTAGCCTAGTGGTTAGAGTGTAGAGGAGGCAGGTAGCCTAGTGGTTGTGTAGAGGTTAGAGGTGGTAGGGTAGCCTAGTGGATAGAGTGTAGGCGGCAGGTAGCCTAGAGTGATTAGAGTGGTTAGAGTGTAGAGGAGGCAGGTAGCCTAGTGATTAGAGTGTAGAGGCGGCAGGTAGCCTAGTGATTAGAGTGTAGAGGTGGCAGGTAGCCTAGTGGTTGTAGAGTGGTTAGGCAGGTAGCCTAGTGGTTAGAGTGTAGAGGTGGTAGGGTAGCCTAGTGGTTAGAGTGTAGAGGCGGCAGGTAGCCTAGTGATTAGTGGAGGTAGCCTAGTGGTTAGAGTGTAGAGGCGGCAGGTAGCCTAGTGGTTAGAGTGTAGAGGCGGCAGGTAGCCTAGTGGTTAGAGTGTAGAGGCGGCAGGTAGAGTGATTAGAGTGTAGAGGCGGCAGGTAGCCTAGTGGTTAGAGTGTGGCAGGTAGCCTAGTGGTTAGAGTGGTAGCCTAGTGGTTAGAGTGTAGAGGAGGCAGGTAGCCTAGTGGTTTAGAGGAGGCAGGTAGCCTAGTGGTTAGAGTGTAGAGGTGGCAGGTAGCCTAGTGATTAGAGTGTAGAGGGGCAGGTAGCCTAGTGGTTAGAGCGTAGAGGCGGCAGGTAGCCTAGTGATTAGAGCGTAGAGGTGGCAGGTAGCCTAGTGATTAGAGTGTAGAGGCGGCAGGTAGCCTAGTGATTAGAGTGTAGAGGAGGCAGGTAGCCTAGTGGTTAGAGTGTAGAGGTAGTGGCAGGTAGCCTAGTGATTAGAGTGTAGAGGCGGCAGGTAGCCTAGTGGTTAGAGCGTAGAGGTGGCAGGTAGCCTAGTGGTTAGAGTGTAGAGGCGGCAGGTAGCCTAGTGGATAGAGTGTAGAGGTGGTAGGGTAGCCTAGTGGTTAGAGTGTAGAGGCGGCAGGTAGCCTAGTGATTAGAGTGTAGAGGCGGCAGGTAGCCTAGTGGTTAGAGTGTAGAGGAGGCAGGTAGCCTAGTGGTTAGAGTGTAGAGGCGGCAGGTAGCCTAGTGGTTAGAGTGTAGAGGCGGCAGGTAGCCTAGTGGTTAGAGTGTAGAGGCGGCAGGTAGCCTAGTGATTAGAGTGTAGAGGCGGCAGGTAGCCTAGTGGTTAGAGTGTAGAGGAGGCAGGTAGCCTAGTGGTTAGAGTGTAGAGGCGGCAGGTAGCCTAGTGGTTAGAGTGTAGAGGAGGCAGGTAGCCTAGTGGTTAGAGTGTAGAGGAGGCAGGTAGCCTAGTGGTTAGAGTGTAGAGGTGGCAGGTAGCCTAGTGATTAGAGTGTAGAGGGGGCAGGTAGCCTAGTGGTTAGAGCGTAGAGGCGGCAGGTAGCCTAGTGATTAGAGCGTAGAGGTGGCAGGTAGCCTAGTGATTAGAGTGTAGAGGCGGCAGGTAGCCTAGTGATTAGAGTGTAGAGGAGGCAGGTAGCCTAGTGGTTAGAGTGTAGAGGTGGCAGGTAGCCTAGTGATTAGAGTGTAGAGGCGGCAGGTAGCCTAGTGGTTAGAGTGTAGAGGCGGCAGGTAGCCTAGTGGTTAGAGTGTAGAGGCGGCAGGTAGCCTAGTGATTAGAGTGTAGAGGTGGCAGGTAGCCTAGTGATTAGAGTGTAGAGGAGGCAGGTAGCCTAGTGGTTAGAGTGTAGAGGTGGTAGGGTAGCCTAGTGGTTAGAGTGTAGAGGTGGTAGGGTAGCCTAGTGGATAGAGTGTAGAGGCGGCAGGTAGCCTAGTGGATAGAGTGTAGAGGTGGTAGGGTAGCCTAGTGGTTAGAGTGTAGAGGCGGCAGGTAGCCTAGTGATTAGAGTGTAGAGGCGGCAGGTAGCCTAGTGGTTAGAGTGTAGAGGAGGCAGGTAGCCTAGTGATTAGAGTGTAGAGGCGGCAGGTAGCCTAGTGGTTAGAGGTGGCAGGTAGCCTAGTGGTTAGAGTGTAGAGGTGGCAGGTAGCCTAGTGGTTAGAGTGTAGAGGCGGCAGGTAGCCTAGTGGATAGAGTGTAGAGGTGGTAGGGTAGCCTAGTGGTTAGAGTGTAGAGGCGGCAGGTAGCCTAGTGATTAGAGTGTAGAGGCGGCAGGTAGCCTAGTGGTTAGAGTGTAGAGGAGGCAGGTAGCCTAGTGGTTAGAGTGTAGAGGCGGCAGGTAGCCTAGTGGTTAGAGTGTAGAGGCGGCAGGTAGCCTAGTGGTTAGAGTGTAGAGGCGGCAGGTAGCCTAGTGATTAGAGTGTAGAGGCGGCAGGTAGCCTAGTGGTTAGAGTGTAGAGGAGGCAGGTAGCCTAGTGGTTAGAGTGTAGAGGCGGCAGGTAGCCTAGTGGTTAGAGTGTAGAGGAGGCAGGTAGCCTAGTGGTTAGAGTGTAGAGGAGGCAGGTAGCCTAGTGGTTAGAGTGTAGAGGTGGCAGGTAGCCTAGTGATTAGAGTGTAGAGGGGCAGGTAGCCTAGTGGTTAGAGCGTAGAGGCGGCAGGTAGCCTAGTGATTAGAGCGTGGTGGCAGGTAGCCTAGTGATTAGAGTGAGGCGGCAGGTAGCCTAGTGATTAGAGTGTAGAGGAGGCAGGTAGCCTAGTGGTTAGAGTGTAGAGGTGGCAGGTAGCCTAGTGATTAGAGTGTAGGCGGCAGGTAGCCTAGTGGTTAGAGTGTAGAGGCGGCAGGTAGCCTAGTGGTTAGAGTGTAGAGGCGGCAGGTAGCCTAGTGGTTAGAGTGTAGAGGTGGTAGGGTAGCCTAGTGGTTAGAGTGTAGAGGCGGCAGGTAGCCTAGTGGTTAGAGCGTAGAGGCGGCAGGTAGCCTAGTGGTTAGAGCGTAGAGGTGGTAGGGTAGCCTAGTGGTTAGAGTGTAGAGGCGGCAGGTAGCCTAGTGGTTAGAGTGTAGAGGCGGCAGGTAGCCTAGTGGTTAGAGTGTAGAGGCGGCAGGTAGCCTAGTGATTAGAGTGTAGAGGCGGCAGGTAGCCTAGTGGTTAGAGTGTAGAGGAGGCAGGTAGCCTAGTGGTTAGAGTGTAGAGGAGGTAGGTAGCCTAGTGGTTAGAGTGTAGAGGAGGCAGGTAGCCTAGTGGTTAGAGTGTAGAGGAGGCAGGTAGCCTAGTGGTTAGAGTGTAGAGGTGGCAGGTAGCCTAGTGATTAGAGTGTAGAGGTGGCAGGTAGCCTAGTGGTTAGAGTGTAGAGGCGGCAGGTAGCCTAGTGATTAGAGCGTAGAGGTGGCAGGTAGCCTAGTGATTAGAGTGTAGAGGCGGCAGGTAGCCTAGTGATTAGAGTGTAGAGGAGGCAGGTAGCCTAGTGGTTAGAGTGTAGAGGTGGCAGGTAGCCTAGTGATTAGAGTGTAGAGGTGGCAGGTAGCCTAGTGGTTAGAGTGTAGAGGTGGCAGGTAGCCTAGTGGTTAGAGTGTAGAGGTGGCAGGTAGCCTAGTGGTTAGAGTGTAGAGGCGGCAGGTAGCCTAGTGGTTAGAGTGTAGAGGCGGCAGGTAGCCTAGTGGTTAGAGTGTAGAGGCGGCAGGTAGCCTAGTGGTTAGAGTGTAGAGGTGGCAGGTAGCCTAGTGGTTAGAGTGTAGAGGTGGCAGGTAGCCTAGTGGTTAGAGTGTAGAGGTGGCAGGTAGCCTAGTGGTTAGAGTGTAGAGGCGGCAGGTAGCCTAGTGGTTAGAGTGTAGAGGCGGCAGGTAGCCTAGTGGTTAGAGTGTAGAGGCGGCAGGTAGCCTAGTGATTAGAGTGTAGAGGCGGCAGGTAGCCTAGTGGTTAGAGTGTAGAGGAGGCAGGTAGCCTAGTGATTAGAGTGTAGAGGCGGCAGGTAGCCTAGTGGTTAGAGTGTAGAGGCGGCAGGTAGCCTAGTGATTAGAGCGTAGAGGTGGCAGGTAGCCTAGTGATTAGGGTGTAGAGGCGGCAGGTAGCCTAGTGGTTAGAGTGTAGAGGCGGCAGGTAGCCTAGTGATTAGAGTGTAGAGGTGGCAGGTAGCCTAGTGATTAGAGTGTAGAGGTGGCAGGTAGCCTAGTGATTAGAGTGTAGAGGTGGCAGGTAGCCTAGTGGTTAGAGTGTAGAGGTGGCAGGTAGCCTAGTGGTTAGAGTGTAGAGGTGGCAGGTAGCCTAGTGGTTAGAGTGTAGAGGCGGCAGGTAGCCTAGTGGTTAGAGTGTAGAGGTGGCAGGTAGCCTAGTGATTAGAGTGTAGAGGTGGCAGGTAGCCTAGTGGTTAGAGTGTAGAGGTGGCAGGTAGCCTAGTGATTAGAGTGTAGAGGTGGCAGGTAGCCTAGTGATTAGAGTGTAGAGGCGGCAGGTAGCCTAGTGGTTAGAGTGTAGAGGCGGCAGGTAGCCTAGTGGTTAGGGTGTAGAGGCGGCAGGTAGCCTAGTGGTTAGAGTGTAGAGGCGGCAGGTAGCCTAGTGGTTAGAGTGTAGAGGTGGCAGGTAGCCTAGTGGTTAGAGTGTAGAGGCGGCAGGTAGCCTAGTGGTTAGAGTGTAGAGGAGGCAGGTAGCCTAGTGGTTAGAGTGTAGAGGTGGCAGGTAGCCTAGTGGTTAGAGTGTAGAGGCGGCAGGTAGCCTAGTGGTTAGAGTGTAGAGGCGGCAGGTAGCCTAGTGGTTAGAGTGTAGAGGCGGCAGGTAGCCTAGTGGTTAGAGTGTAGAGGAGGCAGGTAGCCTAGTGGTTAGAGCGTAGAGGTGGCAGGTAGCCTAGTGGTTAGAGTGTAGAGGCGGCAGGTAGCCTAGTGGTTAGAGTGTAGAGGCGGCAGGTAGCCTAGTGGTTAGAGTGTAGAGGCGGCAGGTAGCCTAGTGGTTAGAGTGTAGAGGAGGCAGGTAGCCTAGTGGTTAGAGTGTAGAGGCGGCAGGTAGCCTAGTGGTTAGAGTGTAGAGGCGGCAGGTAGCCTAGTGGTTAGAGTGTAGAGGCGGCAGGTAGCCTAGTGGTTAGAGTGTAGAGGCGGCAGGTAGCCTAGTGGTTAGAGTGTAGAGGCGGCAGGTAGCCTAGTGGTTAGAGTGTAGAGGCGGCAGGTAGCCTAGTGGTTAGAGTGTAGAGGGGCAGGTAGCCTAGTGGTTAGAGTGTAGAGGCGGCAGGTAGCCTAGTGGTTAGAGTGTAGAGGCGGCAGGTAGCCTAGTGGTTAGAGTGTAGAGGCGGCAGGTAGCCTAGTGGTTAGAGTGTAGAGGGGGCAGGTAGCCTAGTGGTTAGAGTGTAGAGGCGGCAGGTAGCCTAGTGGTTAGAGTGTAGGCGGCAGGTAGCCTAGTGGTTAGAGTGTAGAGGGGCAGGTAGCCCAGTGGTTAGAGTGTAGAGGCGGCAGGTAGCCTAGTGGTTAGAGTGTAGAGGCGGCAGGTAGCCTAGTGGTTAGAGTGTAGAGGGGGCAGGTAGCCTAGTGGTTAGAGTGTAGAGGCGGCAGGTAGCCTAGTGGTTAGAGTGTAGAGGGGGCAGGTAGCCTAGTGGTTAGAGTGTAGAGGCGGCAGGTAGCCTAGTGGTTAGAGTGTAGTCGCGGCAGGTAGCCTAGTGGTTAGAGTGTAGAGGCGGCAGGTAGCCTAGTGGTTAGGGTGTAGAGGCGGCAGGTAGCCTAGTGGTTATAGTGTAGAGGGGGCAGGTAGCCTAGTGGTTAGAGTGTAGAGGCGGCAGGTAGCCTAGTGGTTAGAGTGTAGAGGGGCAGGTAGCCTAGTGGTTAGAGTGTAGAGGCGGGAGGTAGCCTAGTGGTTAGAGTGTAGTCGCGGCAGGTAGCCTAGTGGTTAGAGTGTAGAGGCGGCAGGTAGCCTAGTGGTTAGGGTGTAGAGGCGGCAGGTAGCCTAGTGGTTAGAGTGTATAGGCTGCAGGTAGCCTAGTGGTTAGAGTGTAGAGGCGGCAGGTAGCCTAGTGGTTAGAGTGTAGAGGCGGCAGGTAGCCTAGTGGTTAGAGGAGGCAGATAACCTAGTGGTTAGAGGAGGCAGGTAGCCTAGTGGTTAGAGTATAGTCGCGGCAGGTAGCCTAGTGGTTAGAGCGTAGAGGCGGCAGGTAGCCTAGTGGTTAGGGTGTAGAGGCGGCAGGTAGCCTAGTGGTTAGAGTGTAGAGGCGGCAGGTAGCCTAGTGGTTAGAGTGTAGAGGCGGCAGGTAGCCTAGTGGTTAGAGGAGGCAGGTAACCTAGTGGTTAGAGGAGGCAGGTAGCCTAGTGGTTAGAGTGTAGTCGCGGCAGGTAGCCTAGTGGTTAGAGCGTAGAGGCGGCAGGTAGCCTAGTGGTTAGGGTGTAGAGGCGGCAGGTAGCCTAGTGGTTAGAGTGTATAGGCTGCAGGTAGCCTAGTGGTTAGAGTGTAGAGGCGGCAGGTAGCCTAGTGGTTAGAGTGTAGAGGCGGCAGGTAGCCTAGTGGTTAGAGGAGGCAGGTAACCTAGTGGTTAGAGGAGGCAGGTAGCCTAGTGGTTAGAGTGTAGAGGGGGCAGGTAGCCTAGTGGTTAGAGTGTAGAGGCGGCAGGTAGCCTAGTGGTTAGAGTGTAGTCGCGGCAGGTAGCCTAGTGGTTAGAGTGTAGAGGCGGCAGGTAGCCTAGTGGTTAGGGTGTAGAGGCGGCAGGTAGCCTAGTGGTTATAGTGTAGAGGGGGCAGGTAGCCTAGTGGTTAGAGTGTAGAGGCGGCAGGTAGCCTAGTGGTTAGAGTGTAGAGGGGGCAGGTAGCCTAGTGGTTAGAGTGTAGAGGCGGGAGGTAGCCTAGTGGTTAGAGTGTAGTCGCGGCAGGTAGCCTAGTGGTTAGAGTGTAGAGGCGGCAGGTAGCCTAGTGGTTAGGGTGTAGAGGCGGCAGGTAGCCTAGTGGTTAGAGTGTATAGGCTGCAGGTAGCCTAGTGGTTAGAGTGTAGAGGCGGCAGGTAGCCTAGTGGTTAGAGTGTAGAGGCGGCAGGTAGCCTAGTGGTTAGAGGAGGCAGGTAACCTAGTGGTTAGAGGAGGCAGGTAGCCTAGTGGTTAGAGTGTAGTCGCGGCAGGTAGCCTAGTGGTTAGAGCGTAGAGGCGGCAGGTAGCCTAGTGGTTAGGGTGTAGAGGCGGCAGGTAGCCTAGTGGTTAGAGTGTATAGGCTGCAGGTAGCCTAGTGGTTAGAGTGTAGAGGCGGCAGGTAGCCTAGTGTTTAGAGTGTAGAGGCGGCAGGTAGCCTAGTGGTTAGAGGAGGCAGGTAACCTAGTGGTTAGAGGAGGCAGGTAGCCTAGTGGTTAGAGTGTAGTCGCGGCAGGTAGCCTAGTGGTTAGAGCGTAGAGGCGGCAGGTAGCCTAGTGGTTAGGGTGTAGAGGCGGCAGGTAGCCTAGTGGTTAGAGCGTAGAGGCGGCAGGTAACCTAGTGGTTAGAGCGTAGAGGCGGCAGGTAGCCTAGTGGTTAGAGCGTAGAGGCGGCAGGTAGCCTAGTGGTTAGAGTGTAGAGGGGGCAGGTAGCCTAGTGGTTAGAGTGTATACGCTGCAGGTAGCCTAGTGGTTAGAGTGTAGGCGGCAGGTAGCCTAGTGGTTGGTTAGAGTGGTTAGAGGAGGCAGGTAACCTAGTGGTTAGAGTGTAGGGGGCAGGTAGCCTAGTGGTTAGAGTGAGGCGGCAGGTAGCCTAGTGGTTAGAGTGTAGAGGGGCAGGTAGCCTAGTGGTTAGAGTGTAGAGGCGGCAGGCAGCCTAGTGGTTAGAGTGTAGTCGCGGCAGGTAGCCTAGTGGTTAGAGTGTGGGCGGCAGGTAGCCTAGTGGTTAGAGTGGTTAGAGTGTAGAGGGGGCAGGTAGCCTAGTGGTTAGAGTGTATAGGCTGCAGGTAGCCTAGTGGTTAGAGTGTAGAGGCGGCAGGTAGCCTAGTGGTTAGAGTGTAGAGGCGGCAGGTAGCCTAGTGGTTAGAGTGGTTAGAGGAGGCAGGTAACCTAGTGGTTAGAGGAGGCAGGTAGCCTAGTGGTTAGAGTGTAGGCGGCAGGTAGCCTAGTGGTTAGAGCGTGTAGCCTAGTGGTTAGGGTGTAGAGGCGGCAGGTAGCCTAGTGGTTAGAGTGTATAGGCTGCAGGTAGCCTAGTGGTTAGAGTGTGGAGGCGGCAGGTAGCCTAGTGGTTAGAGTGTAGAGGCGGCAGGTAGCCTAGTGGTTAGAGGAGGCAGGTAACCTAGTGGTTAGAGAGGCAGGTAGCCTAGTGGTTAGAGTGTAGTCGCGGCAGGTAGCCTAGTGGTTAGAGCGTAGAGGCGGCAGGTAGCCTAGTGGTTAGGGTGTAGAGGCGGCAGGTAGCCTAGTGGTTAGAGCGTAGAGGCGGCAGGTAACCTAGTGGTTAGAGCGTAGAGGCGGCAGGTAGCCTAGTGGTTAGAGCGTAGAGGCGGCAGGTAGCCTAGTGGTTAGCAGGTAGCCTAGTGGTTAGGTGCGCTGCAGGTAGCCTAGTGGTTGGTGTAGAGGCGGAGGTAGCAGGTAGCCTAGTGGTTAGAGGAGGCAGGTAACCTAGTGGTTAGAGTGTAGAGGGGGCAGGTAGCCTAGTGGTTAGGGTGTAGAGGCGGCAGGTAGCCTAGTGGTTAGAGTGTAGAGGCGGCAGGTAGCCTAGTGGTTAGAGTGGAGGCGGCAGGTAGCCTAGTGGTTAGAGTGTAGTCGCGACAGGTAGCCTAGTGGTTAGAGCGTAGAGGCGGCAGGTAGCCCTAGTTGGTTAGAGGCGGCAGGTAAGTGGTTAGAGTGTAGAGGGGGCAGGTAGCCTAGTGGTTAGAGTGTATAGGCTGCAGGTAGCCTAGTGGTTAGAGTGTAGGCGGCAGGTAGCCTAGTGGTTAGAGTGTAGAGGCGGCAGGTAGCCTAGTGGTTAGAGGAGGCAGGTAACCTAGTGGTTAGAGGAGGCAGGTAGCCTAGTGGTTAGAGTGTAGTCGCGGCAGGTAGCCTAGTGGTTAGAGCGTAGAGGCGGCAGGTAGCCTAGTGGTTAGAGCGTAGAGGGGGCAGGTAGCCTAGTGGTTAGAGTGTATAGGCTGCAGGTAGCCTAGTGGTTAGAGTGTAGAGGCGGCAGGTAGCCTAGTGGTTAGAGTGTAGAGGCGGCAGGTAGCCTAGTGGTTAGAGGAGGCAGGTAACCTAGTGGTTAGAGGAGGCAGGTAGCCTAGTGGTTAGGGTGTAGAGGCGGCAGGTAGCCTAGTGGTTAGAGCGTAGAGGCGGCAGGTAGCCTAGTGGTTAGAGGAGGCAGGTAGCCTAGTGGTTAGAGTGTAGTCGCGACAGGTAGCCTAGTGGTTAGAGCGTAGAGGCGGCAGGTAGCCTAGTGGTTAGAGCGTAGAGGGGGCAGGTAGCCTAGTGGTTAGAGTGTATAGGCTGCAGGTAGCCTAGTGGTTAGAGTGTAGAGGCGGCAGGTAGCCTAGTGGTTAGAGCGTAGAGGCGGCAGGTAGCCTAGTGATTAGAGGAGGCAGGTAGCCTAGTGGTTAGAGGTCGCGGCAGGTAGCCTAGTGGTTAGAGCGTAGAGGCGGCAGGTAGCCTAGTGGTTAGGGTGTAGAGGCGGCAGGTAGCCTAGTGGTTAGAGCGTAGAGGCGGCAGGTAGCCTAGTGGTTAGAGCGTAGAGGCGGCAGGTAGCCTAGTGGTTAAGCGTAGAGGCGGCAGGTAGCCTAGTGGTTAGAGCGTAGAGGCGGCAGGTAGCCTAGTGGTTGGAGCGTAGAGGCGGCAGGTAGCCTAGTGGTTAGAGTGTAGAGGTGGCAGGTAGCCTAGTGGTTAGAGCGTAGAGGTGGCAGGTAGCCTAGTGGTTAGCGTAGAGGTGGCAGGTAGAGTGGTTAGAGCGTAGAGGTGGCAGGTAGCCTAGTGGTTAGAGTGTAGAGGCGGCAGGTAGCCTAGTGGTTAGAGTGTAGAGGTGGCAGGTAGCCTAGTGGTTAGAGTGTAGAGGAGGCAGGTAGCCTAGTGGTTAGAGTGTGGTTAGGGTGTAGAGGCGGCAGGTAGCCTGGTGGTTAGAGTGTAGAGGCGGCAGTTAGCCTAGTGGTTAGAGCGTAGAGGAGGCAGGTAGCCTAGTGGTTAGAGTGTAGAGGCGGCAGGTAGCCTAGTGGTTAGAGCATAGTCGCGGCAGGTAGCCTAGTGGTTAGAGTGTAGAGGCGGCAGGTAGCCTAGTGGTTAGAGCATAGTCGCGGCAGGTAGCCTAGTGGTTAGAGCGTAGTCGCGGCAGGTAGCCTAGTGGTTAGAGCATAGTCGCGGCAGGTAGCCTAGTGGTTAGAGCATAGTCGCGGCAGGTAGCCTAGTGGTTAGAGTGTAGAGGCGGCAGGTAGCCTAGTGGTTAGAGTGTAGTCGCGGCAGGTAGCCTAGTGGTTAGAGTGTAGAGGTGGTAGGGTAGCCTAGTGGTTAGAGTGTAGAGGTGGTAGGGTAGCCTAGTGGTTAGATTGTAGGCGGCAGGTAGCCTAGTGGTTAGAGTGTAGAGGCGGCAGGTAGCCTAGTGGTTAGAGTGTAGAGGAGGCAGGTAGCCTAGTGGTTAGAGTGTAGAGGCGGCAGGTAGCCTAGTGGTTAGAGTGTAGAGGCGGCAGGTAGCCTAGTGGATAGAGTGTAGAGGTGGTAGGGTAGCCTAGTGGTTAGAGTGTAGAGGCGGCAGGTAGCCTAGTGATTAGAGTGTAGAGGCGGCAGGTAGCCTAGTGGTTAGAGTGTAGAGGAGGCAGGTAGCCTAGTGATTAGAGTGTAGAGGCGGCAGGTAGCCTAGTGATTAGAGTGTAGAGGTGGCAGGTAGCCTAGTGGTTAGAGTGTAGAGGTGGCAGGTAGCCTAGTGGTTAGAGTTTAGAGGCGGCAGGTAGCCTAGTGGATAGAGTGTAGAGGTGGTAGGGTAGCCTAGTGGTTAGAGTGTAGAGGCGGCAGGTAGCCTAGTGATTAGAGTGTAGAGGCGGCAGGTAGCCTAGTGGTTAGAGTGTAGAGGAGGCAGGTAGCCTAGTGGTTAGAGTGTAGAGGCGGCAGGTAGCCTAGTGGTTAGAGTGTAGAGGCGGCAGGTAGCCTAGTGGTTAGAGTGTAGAGGCGGCAGGTAGCCTAGTGATTAGAGTGTAGAGGCGGCAGGTAGCCTAGTGGTTAGAGTGTAGAGGAGGCAGGTAGCCTAGTGGTTAGAGTGTAGAGGCGGCAGGTAGCCTAGTGGTTAGAGTGTAGAGGAGGCAGGTAGCCTAGTGGTTAGAGTGTAGAGGAGGCAGGTAGCCTAGTGGTTAGAGTGTAGAGGTGGCAGGTAGCCTAGTGATTAGAGTGTAGAGGGGGCAGGTAGCCTAGTGGTTAGAGCGTAGAGGCGGCAGGTAGCCTAGTGATTCGAGCGTAGAGGTGGCAGGTAGCCTAGTGATTAGAGTGTAGAGGCGGCAGGTAGCCTAGTGATTAGAGTGTAGAGGAGGCAGGTAGCCTAGTGGTTAGAGTGTAGAGGTGGCAGGTAGCCTAGTGATTAGAGTGTAGAGGCGGCAGGTAGCCTAGTGGTTAGAGTGTAGAGGCGGCAGGTAGCCTAGTGGTTAGAGTGTAGAGGCGGCAGGTAGCCTAGTGGATAGAGTGTAGAGGTGGTAGGGTAGCCTAGTGGTTAGAGTGTAGAGGCGGCAGGTAGCCTAGTGATTAGAGTGTAGAGGCGGCAGGTAGCCTAGTGGTTAGAGTGTAGAGGAGGCAGGTAGCCTAGTGGTTAGAGTGTAGAGGCGGCAGGTAGCCTAGTGGTTAGAGTGTAGAGGCGGCAGGTAGCCTAGTGGTTAGAGTGTAGAGGCGGCAGGTAGCCTAGTGATTAGAGTGTAGAGGCGGCAGGTAGCCTAGTGGTTAGAGTGTAGAGGAGGCAGGTAGCCTAGTGGTTAGAGTGTAGAGGCGGCAGGTAGCCTAGTGGTTAGAGTGTAGAGGAGGCAGGTAGCCTAGTGGTTAGAGTGTAGAGGAGGCAGGTAGCCTAGTGGTTAGAGTGTAGAGGTGGCAGGTAGCCTAGTGATTAGAGTGTAGAGGGGGCAGGTAGCCTAGTGGTTAGAGCGTAGAGGCGGCAGGTAGCCTAGTGATTAGAGCGTAGAGGCGGCAGGTAGCCTAGTGGTTAGAGTGTAGAGGCGGCAGGTAGCCTAGTGGTTAGAGTGGGCGGCAGGTAGCCTAGTGGTTAGAGTGTAGAGGCGGCAGGTAGCCTAGTGGTTAGAGTGTAGGCGGCAGGTAGCCTAGTGGTTAGAGTGTAGAGGCGGCAGGTAGCCTAGTGGTTAGAGTGTAGGCGGCAGGTAGCCTAGTGGTTAGAGTGTAGAGGTGGCAGGTAGCCTAGTGGTTAGAGTGTAGAGGCGGCAGGTAGCCTAGTGGTTAGAGTGTAGAGGCGGCAGGTAGCCTAGTGGTTAGAGTGTAGGCGGCAGGTAGCCTAGTGATTAGAGTGTAGGCGGCAGGTAGCCTAGTGGTTAGAGTGTAGAGGAGGCAGGTAGCCTAGTGATTAGAGTGTAGAGGCGGCAGGTAGCCTAGTGGTTAGAGTGTAGAGGCGGCAGGTAGCCTAGTGATTAGAGCGTAGAGGTGGCAGGTAGCCTAGTGATTAGGGTGTAGAGGCGGCAGGTAGCCTAGTGGTTAGAGTGTAGAGGCGGCAGGTAGCCTAGTGATTAGAGCGTAGAGGTGGCAGGTAGCCTAGTGATTAGAGTGTAGAGGTGGCAGGTAGCCTAGTGATTAGAGTGTAGAGGTGGCAGGTAGCCTAGTGGTTAGAGTGTAGAGGTGGCAGGTAGCCTAGTGGTTAGAGTGTAGAGGTGGCAGGTAGCCTAGTGATTAGAGTGTAGAGGTGGCAGGTAGCCTAGTGGTTAGAGTGTAGAGGTGGCAGGTAGCCTAGTGATTAGAGTGTAGAGGTGGCAGGTAGCCTAGTGATTAGAGTGTAGAGGTGGCAGGTAGCCTAGTGATTAGAGTGTAGAGGTGGCAGGTAGCCTAGTGATTAGAGTGTAGAGGTGGCAGGTAGCCTAGTGGTTAGAGTGTAGAGGTGGCAGGTAGCCTAGTGGTTAGGGTGTAGAGGCGGCAGGTAGCCTAGTGGTTAGGGTGTAGAGGCGGCAGGTAGCCTAGTGGTTAGAGTGTAGAGGTGGCAGGTAGCCTAGTGGTTAGAGTGTAGAGGCGGCAGGTAGCCTAGTGGTTAGAGTGTAGAGGTGGCAGGTAGCCTAGTGATTAGAGTGTAGAGGTGGCAGGTAGCCTAGTGATTAGAGTGTAGAGGCGGCAGGTAGCCTAGTGGTTAGAGCGTAGAGGCGGCAGGTAGCCTAGTGGTTAGAGTGTAGAGGCGGCAGGTAGCCTAGTGGTTAGAGTGTAGAGGCGGCAGGTAGCCTAGTGGTTAGAGCGTAGAGGTGGCAGGTAGCCTAGTGGTCAGAGTGTGAGGCGGCAGGTAGCCTAGTGGTTAGAGTGTAGAGGCGGCAGGTAGCCTAGTGGTTAGAGTGTAGAGGCGGCAGGTAGCCTAGTGGTTAGAGTGTAGAGGTGGCAGGTAGCCTAGTGGTTAGAGTGTAGAGGCGGCAGGTAGCCTAGTGGTTAGAGTGTAGAGGCGGCAGGTAGCCTAGTGGTTAGAGTGTAGAGGCGGCAGGTAGCCTAGTGGTTAGAGTGTAGAGGCGGCAGGTAGCCTAGTGGTTAGAGTGTAGAGGCGGCAGGTAGCCTAGTGGTTAGAGTGTAGAGGCGGCAGGTAGCCTAGTGGTTAGAGTGTAGGGGGAAGGTAGCCTAGTGGTTAGAGTGTAGAGGCGGCAGGTAGCCTAGTGGTTAGAGTGTAGAGGCGGCAGGTAGCCTAGTGGTTAGAGTGTAGAGGCGGCAGGTAGCCTAGTGGTTAGAGTGTAGAGGCGGCAGGTAGCCTAGTGGTTAGAGTGTAGAGGCTGCAGGTAGCCTAGTGGTTAGAGTGTAGAGGCGGCAGGTAGCCTAGTGGTTAGAGTGTAGAGGGGGCAGGTAGCCCAGTGGTTAGAGTGTAGAGGCGGCAGGTAGCCTAGTGGTTAGAGTGTAGTCGCAGCAGGTAGCCTAGTGGTTAGAGTGTAGAGGCGGCAGGTAGCCTAGTGGTTAGGGTGTAGAGGCGGCAGGTAGCCTAGTGGTTAGAGTGTAGAGGGGGCAGGTAGCCTAGTGGTTAGAGTGTAGAGGCGGCAGGTAGCCTAGTGGTTAGAGTGTAGAGGCGGCAGGTAGCCTAGTGGTTAGAGTGTAGAGGCGGCAGGTAGCCTAGTGGTTAGGGTGTAGAGGCGGCAGGTAGCCTAGTGGTTAGAGTGTAGAGGGGGCAGGTAGCCTAGTGGTTAGAGTGTAGAGGCGGCAGGTAGCCTAGTGGTTAGAGTGTAGAGGGGGCAGGTAGCCTAGTGGTTAGAGTGTAGAGGCGGGAGGTAGCCTAGTGGTTAGAGTGTAGTCGCGGCAGGTAGCCTAGTGGTTAGAGTGTAGAGGCGGCAGGTAGCCTAGTGGTTAGGGTGTAGAGGCGGCAGGTAGCCTAGTGGTTAGAGTGTATAGGCTGCAGGTAGCCTAGTGGTTAGAGTGTAGAGGCGGCAGGTAGCCTAGTGGTTAGAGTGTAGAGGCGGCAGGTAGCCTAGTGGTTAGAGGAGGCAGGTAACCTAGTGGTTAGAGGAGGCAGGTAGCCTAGTGGTTAGAGTATAGTCGCGGCAGGTAGCCTAGTGGTTAGAGCGTAGAGGCGGCAGGTAGCCTAGTGGTTAGGGTGTAGAGGCGGCAGGTAGCCTAGTGGTTAGAGTGTAGAGGCGGCAGGTAGCCTAGTGGTTAGGGTGTAGAGGCGGCAGGTAGCCTAGTGGTTATAGTGTAGAGGGGGCAGGTAGCCTAGTGGTTAGAGTGTAGAGGCGGCAGGTAGCCTAGTGGTTAGGGTGTAGAGGCGGCAGGTAGCCTAGTGGTTATAGTGTAGAGGGGGCAGGTAGCCTAGTGGTTAGAGTGTAGAGGCGGCAGGTAGCCTAGTGGTTAGAGTGTAGAGGGGGCAGGTAGCCTAGTGGTTAGAGTGTAGAGGCGGGAGGTAGCCTAGTGGTTAGAGTGTAGTCGCAGCAGGTAGCCTAGTGGTTAGAGTGTAGAGGCGGCAGGTAGCCTAGTGGTTAGGGTGTAGAGGCGGCAGGTAGCCTAGTGGTTAGAGTGTATAGGCTGCAGGTAGCCTAGTGGTTAGAGTGTAGAGGCGGCAGGTAGCCTAGTGGTTAGAGTGTAGAGGCGGCAGGTAGCCTAGTGGTTAGAGGAGGCAGGTAACCTAGTGGTTAGAGGAGGCAGGTAGCCTAGTGGTTAGAGTATAGTCGCGGCAGGTAGCCTAGTGGTTAGAGCGTAGAGGCGGCAGGTAGCGCCTAGTGGTTAGGGTGTAGAGGCGGCAGGTAGCCTAGTGGTTAGAGTGTAGAGGCGGCAGGTAGCCTAGTGGTTAGAGTGTAGAGGCGGCAGGTAGCCTAGTGGTTAGAGGAGGCAGGTAACCTAGTGGTTAGAGGAGGCAGGTAGCCTAGTGGTTAGAGTGTAGTCGCGGCAGGTAGCCTAGTGGTTAGAGCGTAGAGGCGGCAGGTAGCCTAGTGGTTAGGGTGTAGAGGCGGCAGGTAGCCTAGTGGTTAGAGTGTATAGGCTGCAGGTAGCCTAGTGGTTAGAGTGTAGAGGCGGCAGGTAGCCTAGTGGTTAGAGTGTAGAGGCGGCAGGTAGCCTAGTGGTTAGAGGAGGCAGGTAACCTAGTGGTTAGAGGAGGCAGGTAGCCTAGTGGTTAGAGTGTAGAGGGGCAGGTAGCCTAGTGGTTAGAGTGTAGAGGCGGCAGGTAGCCTAGTGGTTAGAGTGTAGTCGCGGCAGGTAGCCTAGTGGTTAGAGTGTAGAGGCGGCAGGTAGCCTAGTGGTTAGGGTGTAGAGGCGGCAGGTAGCCTAGTGGTTATAGTGTAGAGGGCAGGTAGCCTAGTGGTTAGAGTGTAGAGGCGGCAGGTAGCCTAGTGGTTAGAGTGTAGAGGCTGCAGGTAGCCTAGTGGTTAGAGTGTAGAGGCGGCAGGTAGCCTAGTGGTTAGAGTGTAGAGGGCAGGTAGCCCAGTGGTTAGAGTGTGGGCGGCAGGTAGCCTAGTGGTTAGAGTGTAGTCGCAGCAGGTAGCCTAGTGGTTAGAGTGTAGAGGCGGCAGGTAGCCTAGTGGTTAGGGTGTAGAGGCGGCAGGTAGCCTAGTGGTTATAGTGTAGAGGGGGCAGGTAGCCTAGTGGTTAGAGTGTAGAGGCGGCAGGTAGCCTAGTGGTTAGAGTGTAGAGGGGCAGGTAGCCTAGTGGTTAGAGTGTAGAGGCGGGAGGTAGCCTAGTGGTTAGAGTGTAGTCGCGGCAGGTAGCCTAGTGGTTAGAGTGTAGAGGCGGCAGGTAGCCTAGTGGTTAGGGTGTAGAGGCGGCAGGTAGCCTAGTGGTTAGAGTGTATAGGCTGCAGGTAGCCTAGTGGTTAGAGTGTAGAGGCGGCAGGTAGCCTAGTGGTTAGAGTGTAGAGGCGGCAGGTAGCCTAGTGGTTAGAGGAGGCAGGTAACCTAGTGGTTAGGGAGGCAGGTAGCCTAGTGGTTAGAGTGTAGTCGCGGCAGGTAGCCTAGTGGTTAGAGCGTAGAGGCGGCAGGTAGCCTAGTGGTTAGGGTGTAGAGGCGGCACGTAGCCTAGTGGTTAGAGTGTATAGGCTGCAGGTAGCCTAGTGGTTAGAGTGTAGGCGGCAGGTAGCCTAGTGGTTAGAGTGTAGAGGCGGCAGGTAGCCTAGTGGTTAGAGGAGGCAGGTAACCTAGTGGTTAGAGGAGGCAGGTAGCCTAGTGGTTAGAGTGTAGTCGCGGCAGGTAGCCTAGTGGTTAGAGCGTAGAGGCGGCAGGTAGCCTAGTGGTTAGGGTGTAGAGGCGGCAGGTAGCCTAGTGGTTAGAGCGTAGAGGCGGCAGGTAACCTAGTGGTTAGAGCGTAGAGGGCGGCAGGTAGCCTAGTGGTTAGAGCGTAGAGGCGGCAGGTAGCCTAGTGGTTAGAGTGTAGAGGGCAGGTAGCCTAGTGGTTAGGTGTATACGCTGCAGGTAGCCTAGTGGTTAGAGTGTAGAGGCGGCAGGTAGCCTAGTGGTTAGAGTGTAGGGCGGCAGGTAGCCTAGTGGTTAGAGGAGGCAGGTAACCTAGTGGTTAGAGTGTAGAGGGGCAGGTAGCCTAGTGGTTAGAGTGTAGAGGCGGCAGGTAGCCTAGTGGTTAGAGTGTAGAGGGGCAGGTAGCCTAGTGGTTAGAGTGTAGAGGCGGCAGGCAGCCTAGTGGTTAGAGTGTGAGTGCCTAGTCGCGGCAGGTAGCCTAGTGGTTAGAGTGTAGAGGCGGCAGGTAGCCTAGTAGTTAGGGTGTAGAGGCGGCAGGTAGCCTAGTGGTTAGAGTGTAGAGGGGCAGGTAGCCTAGTGGTTAGAGTGTATAGGCTGCAGGTAGCCTAGTGGTTAGAGTGTAGAGGCGGCAGGTAGCCTAGTGGTTAGAGTGTAGAGGCGGCAGGTAGCCTAGTGGTTAGAGGAGGCAGGTAACCTAGTGGTTAGAGGAGGCAGGTAGCCTAGTGGTTAGAGTGTAGTCGCGGCAGGTAGCCTAGTGGTTAGAGCGTAGAGGCGGCAGGTAGCCTAGTGGTTAGAGCGTAGAGGGGGCAGGTAGCCTAGTGGTTAGAGTGTATAGGCTGCAGGTAGCCTAGTGGTTAGAGTGTAGAGGCGGCAGGTAGCCTAGTGGTTAGAGTGTAGAGGCGGCAGGTAGCCTAGTGGTTAGAGGAGGCAGGTAACCTAGTGGTTAGAGGAGGCAGGTAACCTAGTGGTTAGGCGGCAGGTAGCCTAGTGGTTAGAGCGTAGAGGCGGCAGGTAGCCTAGTGGTTAGAGTGTAGAGGCGGCAGGTAGCCTAGTGGTTAGAGTGTAGGCGGCAGGTAGCCTAGTGGTTAGAGTGTAGAGGGGTAGGTAGCCTAGTGGTTAGAGTGTAGAGGGGGCAGGTAGCCTAGTGGTTAGAGTGTAGAGGCGGCAGGTAGCCTAGTGGTTAGAGTGTAGAGGCGGCAGGTAGCCTAGTGGTTAGAGTGTAGAGGCGGCAGGTAGCCTAGTGGTTAGAGTGTAGAGGCTGCAGGTAGCCTAGTGGTTAGAGTGTAGAGGCGGCAGGTAGCCTAGTGGTTAGAGTGTAGAGGGGGCAGGTAGCCCAGTGGTTAGAGTGTAGAGGCGGCAGGTAGCCTAGTGGTTAGAGTGTAGTCGCAGCAGGTAGCCTAGTGGTTAGAGTGTAGAGGCGGCAGGTAGCCTAGTGGTTAGAGTGTAGAGGCGGCAGGTAGCCTAGTGGTTAGAGTGTAGAGGGGGCAGGTAGCCTAGTGGTTAGAGTGTAGAGGCGGCAGGTAGCCTAGTGGTTAGAGTGTAGAGGCGGCAGGTAGCCTAGTGGTTAGAGTGTAGAGGGGGGAGGTAGGCTAGTGGTTAGGGTGTAGAGGGCGGCAGGTAGCCTAGTGGTTATAGTGTAGAGGGGGCAGGTAGCCTAGTGGTTAGAGTGTAGAGGCGGCAGGTAGCCTAGTGGTTAGAGTGTAGAGGGGGCAGGTAGCCTAGTGGTTAGAGTGTAGAGGCGGGAGGTAGCCTAGTGGTTAGAGTGTAGTCGCGGCAGGTAGCCTAGTGGTTAGAGTGTAGAGGCGGCAGGTAGCCTAGTGGTTAGGGTGTAGAGGCGGCAGGTAGCCTAGTGGTTAGAGTGTATAGGCTGCAGGTAGCCTAGTGGTTAGAGTGTAGAGGCGGCAGGTAGCCTAGTGGTTAGAGTGTAGAGGCGGCAGGTAGCCTAGTGGTTAGAGGAGGCAGGTAACCTAGTGGTTAGAGGAGGCAGGTAGCCTAGTGGTTAGAGTATAGTCGCGGCAGGTAGCCTAGTGGTTAGAGCGTAGAGGCGGCAGGTAGCCTAGTGGTTAGGGTGTAGAGGCGGCAGGTAGCCTAGTGGTTAGAGTGTAGAGGGCGGCAGGTAGCCTAGTGGTTAGGGTGTAGAGGCGGCAGGTAGCCTAGTGGTTATAGTGTAGAGGGGGCAGGTAGCCTAGTGGTTAGAGTGTAGAGGCGGCAGGTAGCCTAGTGGTTAGGGTGTAGAGGCGGCAGGTAGCCTAGTGGTTATAGTGTAGAGGGGCAGGTAGCCTAGTGGTTAGAGTGTAGAGGCGGCAGGTAGCCTAGTGGTTAGAGTGTAGAGGGGGCAGGTAGCCTAGTGGTTAGAGTGTAGAGGCGGGAGGTAGCCTAGTGGTTAGAGTGTAGTCGCAGCAGGTAGCCTAGTGGTTAGAGTGTAGAGGCGGCAGGTAGCCTAGTGGTTAGGGTGTAGAGGCGGCAGGTAGCCTAGTGGTTAAAGTGTATAGGCTGCAGGTAGCCTAGTGGTTAGAGTGTAGAGGCGGCAGGTAGCCTAGTGGTTAGAGTGTAGAGGCGGCAGGTAGCCTAGTGGTTAGAGGAGGCAGGTAACCTAGTGGTTAGAGGAGGCAGGTAGCCTAGTGGTTAGAGTATAGTCGCGGCAGGTAGCCTAGTGGTTAGAGCGTAGAGGCGGCAGGTAGCCTAGTGGTTAGGGTGTAGAGGCGGCAGGTAGCCTAGTGGTTAGAGTGTAGAGGCGGCAGGTAGCCTAGTGGTTAGAGTGTAGAGGCGGCAGGTAGCCTAGTGGTTAGAGGAGGCAGGTAACCTAGTGGTTAGAGGAGGCAGGTAGCCTAGTGGTTAGAGTGTAGTCGCGGCAGGTAGCCTAGTGGTTAGAGCGTAGAGGCGGCAGGTAGCCTAGTGGTTAGGGTGTAGAGGCGGCAGGTAGCCTAGTGGTTAGAGTGTATAGGCTGCAGGTAGCCTAGTGGTTAGAGTGTAGAGGCGGCAGGTAGCCTAGTGGTTAGAGTGTAGAGGCGGCAGGTAGCCTAGTGGTTAGAGGAGGCAGGTAACCTAGTGGTTAGAGGAGGCAGGTAGCCTAGTGGTTAGAGTGTAGAGGGGCAGGTAGCCTAGTGGTTAGAGTGTAGAGGCGGCAGGTAGCCTAGTGGTTAGAGTGTAGTCGCGGCAGGTAGCCTAGTGGTTAGAGTGTAGAGGCGGCAGGTAGCCTAGTGGTTAGGGTGTAGAGGCGGCAGGTAGCCTAGTGGTTATAGTGTAGAGGGCAGGTAGCCTAGTGGTTAGAGTGTAGAGGCGGCAGGTAGCCTAGTGGTTAGAGTGTAGAGGGGGCAGGTAGCCTAGTGGTTAGAGTGTAGAGGCGGGAGGTAGCCTAGTGGTTAGAGTGTAGTCGCGGCAGGTAGCCTAGTGGTTAGAGTGTAGAGGCGGCAGGTAGCCTAGTGGTTAGGGTGTAGAGGCGGCAGGTAGCCTAGTGGTTAGAGTGTATAGGCTGCAGGTAGCCTAGTGGTTAGAGTGTAGAGGCGGCAGGTAGCCTAGTGGTTAGAGTGTAGAGGCGGCAGGTAGCCTAGTGGTTAGAGGAGGCAGGTAACCTAGTGGTTAGAGGAGGCAGGTAGCCTAGTGGTTAGAGTGTAGTCGCGGCAGGTAGCCTAGTGGTTAGAGCGTAGAGGCGGCAGGTAGCCTAGTGGTTAGGGTGTAGAGGCGGCACGTAGCCTAGTGGTTAGAGTGTATAGGCTGCAGGTAGCCTAGTGGTTAGAGTGTAGGCGGCAGGTAGCCTAGTGGTTAGAGTGTAGAGGCGGCAGGTAGCCTAGTGGTTAGAGGAGGCAGGTAACCTAGTGGTTAGAGGAGGCAGGTAGCCTAGTGGTTAGAGTGTAGTCGCGGCAGGTAGCCTAGTGGTTAGAGCGTAGAGGCGGCAGGTAGCCTAGTGGTTAGGGTGTAGAGGCGGCAGGTAGCCTAGTGGTTAGAGCGTAGAGGCGGCAGGTAACCTAGTGGTTAGAGCGTAGAGGCGGCAGGTAGCCTAGTGGTTAGAGCGTAGAGGCGGCAGGTAGCCTAGTGGTTAGAGTGTAGAGGGGGCAGGTAGCCTAGTGGTTAGATTGTATACGCTGCAGGTAGCCTAGTGGTTAGAGTGTAGAGGCGGCAGGTAGCCTAGTGGTTAGAGTGTAGAGGCGGCAGGTAGCCTAGTGGTTAGAGGGAGGCAGGTAACCTAGTGGTTAGAGTGTAGAGGGGGCAGGTAGCCTAGTGGTTAGAGTGTAGAGGCGGCAGGTAGCCTAGTGGTTAGAGTGTAGAGGGGGCAGGTAGCCTAGTGGTTAGAGTGTAGAGGCGGCAGGCAGCCTAGTGGTTAGAGTGTAGTCGCGGCAGGTAGCCTAGTGGTTAGAGTGTAGAGGCGGCAGGTAGCCTAGTAGTTAGGGTGTAGAGGCGGCAGGTAGCCTAGTGGTTAGAGTGTAGAGGGGGCAGGTAGCCTAGTGGTTAGAGTGTATAGGCTGCAGGTAGCCTAGTGGTTAGAGTGTAGAGGCGGCAGGTAGCCTAGTGGTTAGAGTGTAGAGGCGGCAGGTAGCCTAGTGGTTAGAGGAGGCAGGTAACCTAGTGGTTAGAGGAGGCAGGTAGCCTAGTGGTTAGAGTGTAGTCGCGGCAGGTAGCCTAGTGGTTAGAGCGTAGAGGCGGCAGGTAGCCTAGTGGTTAGAGCGTAGAGGGGCAGGTAGCCTAGTGGTTAGAGTGTATAGGCTGCAGGTAGCCTAGTGGTTAGAGTGTAGAGGCGGCAGGTAGCCTAGTGGTTAGAGTGTAGAGGCGGCAGGTAGCCTAGTGGTTAGAGGAGGCAGGTAACCTAGTGGTTAGAGGAGGCAGGTAGCCTAGTGGTTAGGGTTAGAGGCGGCAGGTAGCCTAGTGGTTAGAGCGTAGAGGCGGCAGGTAGCCTAGTGGTTAGAGGAGGCAGGTAGCCTAGTGGTTAGAGTGTAGTCGCGACAGGTAGCCTAGTGGTTAGAGCGTAGAGGCGGCAGGTAGCCTAGTGGTTAGAGCGTAGAGGGGGCAGGTAGCCTAGTGGTTAGAGTGTATAGGCTGCAGGTAGCCTAGTGGTTAGAGTGTAGAGGCGGCAGGTAGCCTAGTGGTTAGAGTGTAGAGGCGGCAGGTAGCCTAGTGGTTAGAGGAGGCAGGTAGCCTAGTGGTTAGAGTGTAGTCGCGGCAGGTAGCCTAGTGGTTAGAGCGTAGAGGCGGCAGGTAGCCTAGTGGTTAGGGTGTAGAGGCGGCAGGTAGCCTAGTGGTTAGAGCGTAGAGCCGGCAGGTAGCCTAGTGGTTAGAGCGTAGAGGCGGCAGGTAGCCTAGTGGTTAAAGCGTAGAGGCGGCAGGTAGCCTAGTGGTTAGAGCGTAGAGGCGGCAGGTAGCCTAGTGGTTGGAGCGTAGAGGCGGCAGGTAGCCTAGTGGTTAGAGTGTAGAGGTGGCAGGTAGCCTAGTGGTTAGAGCGTAGAGGTGGCAGGTAGCCTAGTGGTTAGAGCGTAGAGGTGGCAGGTAGCCTAGTGGTTAGAGCGTAGAGGTGGCAGGTAGCCTAGTGGTTAGAGTGTAGAGGCGGCAGGTAGCCTAGTGGTTAGAGTGTAGAGGTGGCAGGTAGCCTAGTGGTTAGAGTGTAGAGGAGGCAGGTAGCCTAGTGGTTAGAGTGTAGAGGCGGCAGGTAGCCTAGTGGTTAGAGTGTAGAGGCGGCAGGTAGCCTAGTGGTTAGAGTGTAGAGGCGGCAGTTAGCCTAGTGGTTAGAGCGTAGAGGTGGCAGGTAGCCTAGTGGTTAGGGTGTAGAGGCGGCAGGTAGCCTGGTGGTTAGAGTGTAGAGGCGGCAGTTAGCCTAGTGGTTAGAGCGTAGAGGAGGCAGGTAGCCTAGTGGTTAGAGTGTAGAGGCGGCAGGTAGCCTAGTGGTTAGAGCATAGAGGCGGCAGGTAGCCTAGTGGTTAGAGGCGGCAGGTAGCCTAGTGGTTAGAGTGTAGTCGCGGCAGGTAGCCTAGTGGTTAGAGCGTAGAGGCGGCAGGTAGCCTAGTGGTTAGGGTGTAGAGGCGGCAGGTAGCCTAGTGGTTAGAGCGTAGAGGCGGCAGGTAGCCTAGTGGTTAGAGCGTAGAGGCGGCAGGTAGCCTAGTGGTTAGAGCGTAGAGGCGGCAGGTAGCCTAGTGGTTAGAGCGTAGAGGCGGCAGGTAGCCTAGTGGTTGGAGCGTAGAGGCGGCAGGTAGCCTAGTGGTTAGAGTGTAGAGGTGGCAGGTAGCCTAGTGGTTAGAGTGTAGAGGTGGCAGGTAGCCTAGTGGTTAGAGCGTAGAGGTGGCAGGTAGCCTAGTGGTTAGAGCGTAGAGGTGGCAGGTAGCCTAGTGGTTAGAGTGTAGAGGCGGCAGGTAGCCTAGTGGTTAGAGTGTAGAGGTGGCAGGTAGCCTAGTGGTTAGAGTGTAGAGGAGGCAGGTAGCCTAGTGGTTAGAGTGTAGAGGCGGCAGGTAGCCTAGTGGTTAGAGTGTAGAGGCGGCAGGTAGCCTAGTGGTTAGAGTGTAGAGGCGGCAGTTAGCCTAGTGGTTAGAGCGTAGAGGTGGCAGGTAGCCTAGTGGTTAGGGTGTAGAGGCGGCAGGTAGCCTGGTGGTTAGAGTGTAGAGGCGGCAGTTAGCCTAGTGGTTAGCAGCGTAGAGGAGGCAGGTAGCCTAGTGGTTAGAGCATAGTCGCGGCAG